>NW_024466421.1:600000-830000 GCF_017591425.1 Ochotona curzoniae
CTTGATGCCAATGGCTGCCCCCAGGGTGTGCTGGGGCACAGTGACACCCCCTCTTCATGTGGCAGGGTCTGTGTCTTAGGATTCATGTGCTGTTCCCCAGCCCCTAAGGCCACAGAGTCGGCTAGCCTAGCGGCCACTGTACACACAGAGCATGAGTTCACAGCGCAAGGCCCAGTGGGGAGATGGAGGGCAGGAGAAGGAATGTGTCTTCTAACTGGGGACAAGGGCACGCACCTCCTGTGCCCCGAGACAACGGCAGCCTCCAGATCCACTGTGCTGTGCACTGCACGCAGGGAAGCCCCCAGCCCCTACTCACTTCTAGACAGTATCCCCAAGGGAAGCAGCTAGTTCACCAGTGCCGTGTATGATATAGTGAGCCATAAACCACCAATTAAATATATGGGCAGATGCAGTGGGACGCCAAGCCTCAGTCTCAGGCCACGCAAGGGTGATCCCGGATGGGAGCAAACAGCGCTCAGCACCGCGGACAGCGCACTGACCTGCAGGGCGGCTGGGGCAGCAGGCTGCCACCCAGGGCCCTTTCTTCCTGCCTCGACCCCTCACCATGCAGTCTCCCACTCTCCTGAAGCACAGATTTCTGCTGCACGGGTCTCCCATCAGTGCAACGTGTGAACGTGCATGTGTGAGCCTGCACCTGTGCATTTCAATGCTGGGTACGTGTGCACGCGTGTATGCTTTTCAACATGTGCCTTCATGTGTGCGTGCCTGTGTAATTGTGCACACACATAATCACATATATGCCTTACGTGTGCACATGTTGTGGGTTTGTGAGCGTGTGTGTATGTGCAGTGCGTCTGGGTGCTCGCGCACCATGCATTCATTCTAGGTATATGAAGTAACGTGTGCACGCGTGAGTGTGCGGGCAGCGACACAGTGAGTGACCCCACGTCTTCCGAAGATCTTTTCTAATTTCTCCTGCCAAAAACCTTGGAGACAGCATTAGTGCCATCTTGGTAGCTCACACTAATTAGATCCATTTCAGAAGAAAAGTCATGCATTTTTAAAAATATATCCGAGTGTCCAGCCACTGCCTGTCATCTCTGGCCAGCCCACCTGCCAGCCCACCACTGTCCCACCAGGATTCCTGTTTGTCCTGCCTGGATACTCACCCCCAAATCATCCTCTGGCCTGTTTTCAATAGCATTTCCTGGTCGGTCCTGCATGGTCCACGCGAGTCTACTTCCCATGTCCTGGGAGGACTAGGCCACATGTGCGGCCCACACATGTCTCCTTTCTGGTGCTCCCATGTCACTCAGCACAAGCCTGCCCTGCCCCCTCTGCAGCTGCCTGGCACCCACAGGAAGCAGCAGTCGTCACCTTCCAGGTCCCGGAGCTCTTTCAGCACCGTCACACTCTTCCTCCTCACTGGATGACAGCCCTGTGGCAGCACAGATGCCCTTTTATCTGCTGTGCCACACTCAGCTACCAAAGCAGCCTCTGGCCAATGCCTGGGGAAGGGGTCGAGGCTTGGGGACCCGTGGAGCCAGGGACCCTCGGTTCTTCTTCAGGGTCTCAGTGCTCACCACACAGCCCACAGAGAGAGGCGTGCTTGAGAGCAGGTGGCTGAGCCCAGGATGGGAGGCACTCAGACCCTGTGTGGTCAGAGGCCCAGCTGGGGGAAGGAGAGCGTGGGAGGGGTCTTGTCCACAGGCTCTGAAGTCATAGGCCCTGTGTGGCTCTGCCTGCAGCTGGCAACAACTGGGCAGTGCCCAGTGGCCACAGCCAACTCGAGTGGGCCCCGGCAGAGGGACTCCAGCCATCTCTGGGCCCCAGAGATTGGAGGATTTTGAGATCTAAGGTGTCACGGGGTGCCGGAGCCTCCGCCTTTGTGGAAATCCTGTCCTCAGTGGGGATTTCCACAGTGCCCATGCTGGCTGTGAGCACACTGGGGCTGTGTCTGGGCTCCAGGTGCCCGTTCCTGGACCACGATGTGTTGTCCAGCAGACACCTCCTGGGAGCCTGTCACTCGTCAAGCCTAGACAGAATGAGCGAGGGGCTCTGTCACAGCCGCTCACTGACGTGGGGCTGCGTTTGTTTCCTGTGTGTGCACACATGTACTGCACATGGTTTGTGTGTGCACGTGTGTGTATGTATGTGTGGTGCTGTCGGGTGAGTTTGTGTAGTTCATGTGTGTGCACGTTTGCAGGTGTGTGGATTTGCATTTGAGCACGCGTGTGTGTGTGTGTGCGCAATGTGCTGTCCACGTCTGTGCTTGTGGACTCTGTGTGAGTGGCAGAGTTGCTGGGCGCACTGTGATTTAGCCCTCTTACTGCTCTGGGCCCTACGGGGAAGTGCAGGTGCATCTAAAATGAGCAGTTTCTCAGTCTCCCGTGGGCCCCCACAGCTGTGGGATGCAGACACACTTCATTGCCAAGAACTGTGCTGAGTATTTATGAGTTTGGTGGGCTGCTAACAAGTTGGCCACAGCAATTTATATTTATGCTTGCAGTGCCGGGCGTGATAACGGACAGCTCACAGGCCTGGTTAATTGGTTTGCCACCCCCACCCTCTCACCGTGTCTTCCCTGACCAGCAGAGGCTGTCTTTCTGGGGCCGCTTATAATGGGCTTTTCATGTGTTGCTGATTTTAATTACCTTTTTATTGCTATGCAAATCTCCCTTCGTTTAAGCTGCCAAAGAAAAGGAAGGGACCACATCCCCGGGCAGAGAGGAGACACAGAAAGGAGGAAGGACTTGGGCCAGCACCCGGGGTCCCGGGGGAGGCAGCTGGGGCACTGTCCTGTTCAGGGCATGACCATCTGGAAACCAGGGTCCAGAGGTTGGGGGCACCTGGGGACAGGACACTGCAGGGGAAGCTGCAGGCAGGCTTGGTTATGAGTGCCCTGGGAGTGCCACCAGGAGGGCAACCCCGAATCAGAGAGGTGAAGACATGGGGTGCGTGGTGCCTGTGCCCATCCCAGGTGGGACCTTTCAAGCTGTGCTCAGGGCAGTTCAGGACAGCAGCCACAGGAGAGGGGGGGATGCCCAGGGCTCCCAGGTGCTAATGTAGCTATGGCAGCCCCAGCAGGCAGGGACCAGCAAGGTGTGGAGCAGACATGGCTTCATTTGTCGCACCAGTCATTCAATTGGTGACACCAGGAGAGTGACCCCCCGCTCAGGTCACTTTGTGCCACAGGGAGGAGGGACAGGGGAAGGGGCCACCACTCCCCTATGCTAATCTGGGAAGCCCCAGGTCTGGGCAGAAGCCCAGATGATGGATGAGAGGCTGCTGACATAGAACCCGGCTGGGCAGGAGGGCCAGCTGTCTGGGAGTGGCCACTGCTGGGGTCCCCAGGACACTGTCACGTGCTGGGTGTGGCCCCCTTTTATCCCTGCAGCACCAGGTGGACCAAGGAGGTTCTCCTGAGACAGACCACATCACGTGGACTAGACAGTGGGAACAGCAAACACTTGCCTTAGTGTGCGTAAGGAAAACCTAACCAAGTGACCACGCCGTGTCCTCCCCACACTGATCTCAACAGCACCCTCATACGCGGAGAGAAAGGGGTGAGTCAATTTAATAAAGGGGACGCCATGACTGAGCAGAATGCAAAGTGACACCTGAAGGACGCGCGTGTGAGAGCTCAGACGGGAAGAAAGGGAGGCCTCCCGCAGGACCCAGGCCGCACTGACCCACAGCACACCCACTGTGTGCCCACCCACTGTGTGCCCACCCACACCACACACTGTGATCCCGCACTACACCCACTGTGTGCCCATCCACGCCCACCGTGTGCCCATCCACACCCACTGTGTGTCCACCCGCACCACACCCACTGTGTGCCCACCCATACCCACTGTGTGCCCACCCACACCGTGTGCCCACCCACACTACACCCACTGTGTGCCCACCCACTGTGTGCCCACCCATACCCACTGTGTGCCCACCCATACCCACTGTGTGCCCATCCACACCCACTGTGTGCCCATCCATGCCTACTGTGTGCCCACACCACACTCATTGTGATCCTGCACTAAACCCACTGTGTGCCCACCCATACCCACTGTGTGTCCAGGGGGAGCCCACCCCCTGTGCCCCCACTGCCCTGATGGTCACCTGATGGTCGCTCTGAGACCCACTTGGCCACCTGCCTCCCTCTGCCCGAACAGCCACACAGACCCAACGCTGCCCCAGGGGCCCAGCCAGCAGCTGGGACTCGCTGCTCCACCCTCAGGGGGAAACCACACATGAGCATGCATGACCACATGCACACATGTGTATACACGCGTGCACCAACAGAGCCATGCACACGTGCCTACAAGCCAACATGTGCACACATGTAGTTCCATGGTAACACACGCACACTGGCTCACTCTTGCATGCTGCCAGTCGGCTCTTGTGAGGGTGATCTGAGAGGCGGCACGTGGCTGGAACTCCCCTAAGTGGGCCTCTCAATGGCTCATCAGGGACACACGGTGGGGTAATTACCCGGAAAAGATGCACCACTTCCCGCGTCGCCTAATTTCCCCTCCTCATGTTGGGCTTCCCTAGAGAGGAGAGAGACACAGAGAGGCTGGCACGCATATGGGCTGTGCATGATGCCACGTTAACACAGGTCCCGCGGGTTGGTGTCCCAGGAAGGCAGCCACTCCACAGCCCTCCTGACCACCCGCAGGGCCTGCCCCGCTCTGCTGGTTCCCTCCATCACAGTGGGGATCCTGTCCTGGACAGCCAGCCCCACCTCTGACTGCCTGCTGCCAGGCCTTGGTGTAGGGGGCAGTCAGGGGCTGGTCGGACTGCAGGTGAGGCTAGGGGAGACAAGACCCTCCAGTGAGGAATGACAGAGGAGATACCTGGCCACTGAATGACCAGCTGGCCATTTACTCCCAAGTTGACAGATCGGGGCTGAGGCCCTCCTCAGCTGCCCCTGCCAGCTACCCTTCTGCGTCCTCGGCCTTGTGCCCTGGGAGGGAGGAGCCTGCGGGGCTGGCTGGGCCCCTCTCTCAGGCAGGGGTCAGCACCTGTCCCTGGATTTGCTCCCGTCATCTGTTTCTGAGTGACATTGAATTTTTTCCTGACTCCCTGTGCCCTTGGGCTGGTACCAGGCCGGTGGGGCAGGGCCCGTCAGGACAATGTCCCCTGACTACTCCATCTCAGGCCTCCTTGGGCTACACCTCACTCAATATAGCTGTCCACTGAACCGCCTGCATGACCACATCTTCCAGGTGCCGAATAGCAGACTGGCCATCCCCTTGTCCACGCTGTGCTGGGGCCACGTGCTGGAACGTCTTTGAGGGCCGGCAGGGCAGGGTCCTGCCCAGAGCCTCAGCTCGGGCTGCAAACCCTGCCCAGGTGTGGCATCTCTGGACAGCAAGGGGGCTGCTCCGCCTCCCCCAGCCCCTCTGGCCCGCAGCAGCCTTGTACCTGGTACCAGGCTCTCTGGCGGGTGTGTGGCTACCCTGGGCGTGTGTAGCAGGTGCAGGTCAGGTAGAGAGGCCCCCCCCCACTCCTGACGCTGAGCAAAGCCCTGGAACCTTCTGGCCAGAGAGCTGGGGTGGGGCTGGGGGAGACAGACGGCTGGGAGTCACTCTTTTGCCTCCCCTCCCGTTGGGGTCTTGGAGGACTTCCTGAGGGCAGGGGCCCTCTGCTCTCCTGACTTCTACCCACCACCTAGCTTGCTCCCTCCTGAGGTCCATCGGGTCTACTCTTCCCAGGACTCAGGACCGGAAAGCTGGCTACTGCCTTCCCGGGACCAGGGCTGGAACGTGGGCCGCTGCCTTCCCGGGACTCAGGACCGGAATGCTGGGCCACTGCCTTCCCGGGACTCAGGGCTGGAACGCTGGCCACTGCCTTCCCAGGGCAGACAGGTGCAGAGGTGAGAACCCTTGGAACCCTGTCCAGCAGAAGCCGGTCCTCCTCCCTCCACCCAGCACGTCTCACAAAAGGCTCCTTTTGTGAGGGCCTCAAACCCACGGCCACAGCACTAGTAGTGGAGTGTGCGGCCTGCTGGCCACGCCCAGAAGCTGGCCAAGGCATCCCAAGCAGGAGTTGGGGAGAGCTCCTTCCCCGTGGTGTGCACTGAGTCCTGTCCCCCACCTGCTGGGCACTCTGGTTGCTCAGAGACCTGCCAGGGCCTCCCAGGACAGTGGACAGGGGCTGCTCATGCCCCTTCCTTGCTCTGGCTGCCTCGTGTCAGGCTCCATTTGCTGGGGTGCAGGACTGAAGGTCCAGCCTCTTGTCCTCGGAGCTTTATCTGGCTCACTGTGAGGCTGCAGGGACCAAGGGTCCGCAGAGGGAGTGGGACTTTGGGGATGGGAAGCCCAGCTCTGTCCATGTGACTATCTGGGAAGTGAACCCGTGGATGCAAAGTCTCATTTGCTCTCCTTGTCTCTGTTATTCTGCCTTTCCAATAAGTAAATGAATCCTTGTTTTAAAAGGTTTATATATTTTTATTCAAAAGGCAGGTCAGATTTATGGAGAGGAGGAAAAACAAAGAGAAAGATCCTCCATCCATTGGTTCACTTGCCAAGTGGCTGCAACGGCTGGAACTGAGCCGATCCAAAGCCAGGATCCAGGAGCCTCCTCCTGGTCTCCCACATGGGTACAGGGTCCCGAGGCTTTGGGCCGTCCTCGACAGCCCTCCCAGGCTACAAGCAGGGAGCTGGATGGGAAGTAGAGCAGTTGAGACACGAATCGGCTCCCATATGGAATCCCAGTCGTGCAATGTGAGGATTTAGCCATTGAACTGTCCTGCCCAGCCCATAAACAAATCTTAAATAGGAGAAGAGCCGGGCCTGCGTGGTGGAGTGTTAGTCTGGTCCTCAGCCTGTGGCACCAGGATCCTGCTGGGCTGTAGTTTGAATCTCAGCTACCCTACTTCCAGTTCAGTTCCCTGCTTATAGCCTGGGAACAGACGGCTCAAGTCCGTGGGTTCCCAACCACCTGGGAGAGCTGGGTGGAGCTGCTGGCTGCTGGCCTGGATCAGCTCAGCCGTGGCCACTGAGGCCATTTGGGGAGGGAGGAGGCTTTCTCCTCTCCTTCTGTAACATCCGCCTTTTCAATAAAAAGAAGTAAACCTTGATAACAAAGAATCACAGCCACAGTCTTGCTTTCTCAGCCCAGCAGCCCCGTCCCAGGAGCTGGCCTGAGCAGGGTCCATTGCTGTGAGCCAGCGGCAGCACCAGCAACTGGCGGCAGGTGTCCGTGGCCATCCAGGCCAGCTCCAGAGGGCATCTGAAGCATCCTCACCGATCTGAGCATCCCTGTGTTGTGGGCTAACCGAGCTCTGCCCCAAAGCCCCCGAGCACCCCACTGCCCTTCCCTGGGGCCCGGTTCTGCTCAGCCTGTCCCATCCCTGGGAGCCCTGAGCCCGCAGGGAGCGGGGTCTGGAGCATCCTGGTCCTTGTCGGCTGATGCCACTACATGCAGCTTACAGCGCAGGTAAGGTCTCCATGGGGTCCTTGGCAGCAGCATCTCAGGGCCCAGGGCCCACTGTGCCAGGCCTAGGAGCTTCCAGCAGCTTTTTTTCCAACATGCAAATGCCCCCATCCATCTGCCCTGCCCTCAGGCTCCTCCACCCCGGCTAGGCTCATGGCTCTCCTGAAGGGCCCTGGGTCCAGCTAGGAGCCACCATTCCTGCCACAGCCCTTTCTCACTGGCTTCCCTCCTTGTGGCTGCAGGAGCTGGCAAGCGCGGAAGGATGCACGCCAGGCCTGGCTTTGCTCTGCCCGGGGTCCCCGCTGCTCCCAGCCAAATGGCCTCTCCCTGGGACACTCCAAATGCCCGGGAGCCAGGCACGATTACTGGCTGGCCACGCAGCAGCGACGTTCAAAAGCCCGGGCTGGCAGGGGCTGTCTTGCTGGTCTCTGTGATTTTCAGGCTAAAAATAAGACCCCTGGGGACCCCGGGGGCTGCCATGGTGGCTGCTGAAGTAACACGGCTTGTGTCTGATCCCAACCAGGAGGAGTTGCTGTCGGGCGGGCAACCCAGCACTTATCTCCCAGCGACTTTAAAAATAGAGACTCTTCCTTTTGTGCCAGGGCAAAGCAGTAATCTAGATAATTGAAACTCCCGAAACGAGCTGCAGACGCGTCGTGGTGGCAGCACGCCTTGGCATCGGCCTTCCCTTTGTGTGCAGCAGAATGCTGGGCTCCAGAGCCGCCCTGAGCAGGACAGGGCCACACGGCCACTAGCTGCAGGCCATGCTGCCACGCCACCACACACACCACCGCGTGGCCACACTGCCACACTGTCCCCAGAGTCCCGCTGTGCACCCGGGTGGTCTCTGCCAGCCCAGACTTGCTCTCCGTCTCAGGACAGAGCGAGCAGGCACGGGGAGGTGCACGCTGGGCCGCAGTGGAGGCGAGGCTGGCTTGGGAAGTCGATGCCTTCTGTCCCTGCTGTTTAGATGAGCCTTGGTTCTCCCCGGAAAGGCCTGCACATGCTGAGTGCGGACCCTGACTGTCCCTGGGTGCCCACCTGCCTGACTAGGGTGAACGCAGCAGCCTCTCTGCCGCCCACTGCCCACAGCCTCCGCAGGCTGAGCACCACTGCCCTGCCCAACCTCTTGACCGCCGTCCTCCCCACAGTGACTGAGCCAGCCCGGCTGGCTGACCCCTCCGCAAGCTCTTTGCTAGTCACCACGTAAGACGCAGGCGATTCAGCCAAGTGTGGAGTCCCAGCAGGCGACAAGCAATGCTGCAGCCTAAGGCAGGCCTGCCCGGGGACATTCTTCATGTGGCCAGGCCCATGCGTGGCGGGGCTTACAGCTGTGCAGCACCCACCCCATGCACACCTGTCCCCAGGGGCTCCACAGAGCCACAGTGACACCTGTAGCCATGCACGTTCCATGCAAATCAATTGGCCCTTCCTCACCTCTCCTGGCCACACTTCTACATGTATGCCACCCTGGGGACCCCAAGTCTCCCCGAGGAGATGCCTGGGCAGCTTTGGGCAGCATGGGGCCTAGAGCCGCATGCCACGTTGGGCACTGCCTGGACACCAGCGTCTGCTACACTGGCACTTCCCAGAGCCTACTGGGTAACAAAACTGAACTCTTGCTGAGCAGCCAGCTGCCCCCACATCCACAGTCCCTCCTGTCCAGGACCCACTCTGGCTCAGGCCAGAGACTCAGGACATGAGAGCAAGACCAGGTTGACCCAGGGCGCTGGGTCACTGCCCGTCAGCCTGGAGATCCTGTGCTGTCCGAGGCACGTTCACTGCCACTCTCCTACCTGAGCTACGTCAGCCCTCTCCACCCGGGCGCCTTCACTTCCTGTCCCCCCAGGTTCCTCCCCTGCCTGCTCTTTCTGACAAGCCGAGTCTCAGCCGTGGAAGCCGTGGCAGATGGTGCATAGCTCGTGGCGGGGCTGAGGCCAGGGCTCTAGGATCCGAGGAACAGCGAGGGCAAGCCCTGCCCGGCTGCCCACCACTGCAGCCTCCCTCCTGCCTCTGCCCTTGTGTCTGTCGTCTCTTCTTTCCCTCTTGGTGCCCCTGAGTCAGCATGCAGGCCAACTGCTGCCCCGGGGCCTGACGGCCAGGCCCCCATGCCCACCCCATGTCCCCGACACAGGGGCCCCTCTTCCCCTCTCTCCTGCGTCTGTCCCCTGGCTGCCCCCGCCCCTGCTTCTCCACGCATGTGTTCACCACACTCTGTCTATTCCGCTCCCACTCTCGGCCTGCTCTGCATCTCTCCTCACTCTCTTCCAGTGTGCTGGGGTCCGGCGCTGCTATGGCCTCTGGCCCGGGATCTTGGCACAAAGCTGCAGACATTCACCTTTCCCTGGCTTCTCGGCCCACATTCCATCCCTGCTAGGCCTTGCCTCCTCTGGAACTCTCCAAAGTACACACATTAGAATACAGAGCATCTCAGCACTGCTATCTTCACTGTCCTACCCAAGCAGTGAACAGGGGGTGAGGAATACAGACACAGGGGCCATGCTCCGAGGATACCTGTCCTCAGAGTCTGTCCGTGGGAAGCCAGAGAGCAAGCAGGTGCTGTGAGGCCAAGAGCCAGAGGGCCAGAGCGATGGAAGCACGTGACCAAGTGAGCGAGCCCGTTCCTACCATGGGTCTTTATAGAGGCTTGCGAGGGGAGTGGATACCAGCAACGCAACACCACGCTCTTTCAGTTCCAGCTGGTGATAGGTGGGTGTCACAGGTGGGCACAAAGGACCACGCAGGTGGGAGGTGTGGTTTCCAAGCTCGTGACTATGAGTTAGCTGACCACAGTGGTCCAGATTAGAATCTCAGCTTCTAAGACTGTCCGCAGGGTCCAGAGAAGAGTGGCCTGCCTGGCAAGTGGGAAAGCTGTTAGTGTCTCCTGTGGGGATCACAGAGCACCCCAGGGCCCTAGGCCCGCTGCTCTTCCACCCTGCCAGACCCCACATGTGTCGCAGTGTGAAGCTCCATGCCACGTTTTGCCCGCCTGGGCTCCCACTTGCTGCTGGGGTTCCGAGGGCTTGAGCAAGTGTACACCTCCTCCATCGAGTGCTATTCAGAATAGGGCCCCTGCCTGCCATGAGATGCCACTTCCCCACCCCTTGCCCAAGCCTGCTCCAGCCTGCTGGGCCTACGCCAGCTAGTGGGGCAAGGCCTCCCAAGTGGCCAGAGTGACCAGGGGAGGTGGCCTCAATCCTCCCTGTCAATTGGATCTGCCCCTCCTCCCCCCAGCTGCGTGGGAGGACACCTACCTGCCCTTGCCAAGGGATGTGATAGCTGAAGCCTTTTGGTGGGATCCTCAGTTTTCCCAGGGAATGTGTGATCAATACACGGGCAAATCTGCAAATTGAGAGCTGGAAGATGAGTCAGCTGCCCAGGGCTTCACAGCTGCTCGGTGAGCCGGGGAGGCTGACTGGAAAATCCCCGCGCGCATCCTGCCTGGCTGGGCTTAAACTCTAGCTCCGCCTGCACCACTTCCTCCGTGAGCCTCATTAGGCATCTCACATTTAGCTCCCGTGATTGTACATTAGGGACCATCGGGGGCACATGACTAAATTAGTTAAAACACCTGATACATGGCAAGCAGGCAATAAATGCGTTCACTGGCCACCCACCCACTGCTCCATCCATCTGTTCACCTTTAATCCACTCATTTGTACACTCAACCACCCACCCACCCATCCACCCTCCATCCACCTATCCATCTAACCTCCTTCCATCCACCCTCCATCCACCCTTCATCCATCCACCCTCCATCCACCATCCATCCATCCACCCTCCATCCACCTATCCATCCATCCAGTGATTCACTCTTCTCCCCTCCATCCATCAACCCTCCTTCCATCCACCATTAATTCATCCACCATCCATCCATCCACCCTCCATCCATCCACCCTCCATCCATCCACCCTCCATCCATCCACCCTCCACCCTTCCTCCATCCACCCTCCATCCATCCACCCTCCATCCACCCTCCATCCATCCACCCTCCATCCACCCTCCATCCATCCACCCTCCATCCATCCACCCTCCATCCACCCTCCATCCATCCACCCTCCATCCACCCTCCATCAATCCACCCTCCATCCATCCACCCTCCATCCATCCACCCTCCATCCACCCTCCATCCACCCTCCATCCATCCAGTGATTCACTCTTCTCCTCTCCATCCATCCACCCTCAATCCATCCACCCTTCATCCATCCACCCTCCATCCATCCACCCTCCATCCATCCACCCTCCATCCACCATCCATCCATCCACCCTCCATCCACCATCCATCCATCCACCCTCCATCCACCCTCCATCCATCCACCCTCCATCCACCATTCATCCATCCACCCTCCTTCCATCCACCCTCCTTCCATCCACCCTCCTTCCATCCACCCTCCATCCATCCACCCTCCTTCCATCCACCCTCCATCCATCCACCCTCCTTCCATCCACCCTCCTTCCATCCACCCTCCTTCCATCCACCCTCCTTCCATCCACCCTCCTTCCATCCACCCTGCATCCATCCACCCTCCTTCCATCCACCCTCCATCCACCCTCCTTCCATCCACCCTCCTTCCATCCACCCTGCATCCACCCTCCTTCCATCCACCCTCCTTCCATCCACCCTCCATCCACCCTCCTTCCATCCACCCTCCATCCATCCACCCTCCATCCACCCTCCTTCCATCCACCCTCCTTCCATCCACCCTCCATCCATCCACCCTCCATCCATCCACCCTCCATCCACCCTCCATCCATCCACCCTCCATCCATCCACCCTCCATCCATCCACCCTCCATCCATCCACCCTCCTTCCATCCACCCTCCTTCCATCCACCCTCCATCCATCCACCCTCCATCCATCCACCCTCCTTCCATCCACCCTCCTTCCATCCACCCTCCATCCACCCTCCATCCACCCTCCTTCCATCCACCCTCCTTCCACCCTCCTTCCATCCATCCACCCTCCTTCCACCCTCCTTCCATCCACCCTGCTTCCATCCACCCTCCATCCTCCCTCCATCCACCCTCCATCCATCCACCCTCCATCCACCCTCCTTCCATCCACCCTCCTTCCATCCACCCTCCATCCATCCACCCTCCTTCCATCCACCCTCCATCCACCCTCCTTCCATCCACCCTCCATCCATCCACCCTCCATCCACCCTCCATCCATCCACCCTCCATCCATCCACCCTCCATCCATCCACCCTCCATCCATCCACCCTTCATCCACCCTCCTTCCATCCACCCTCCATCCATCCACCCTCCTTCCATCCACCCTCCTTCCATCCACTGCTCCATCTATCCACCCTCTATCCATCCACCCTCCTTCCATCCACCCTCCTTCCATCCACCCTCCTTCCATCCACCCTCCATCCACCCTCCTTCCATCCACCCTCCATCCATCCACCCTCCTTCCATCCATCATTAATTCATCCACCCTCCATCCATCCACCCTCCATCCATCCACCCTCCATCCATCCACCCACCCACCCATCCACCCTCCATCCACCTATCCATCCATCCAGTGATTCACTCTTCTCCTCTCCATCCATCCACCCACCTTCCATCCACCATTAATCCATCCACCCTCCTTCCATCCACCCTCCATCCACCCTCCTTCCATCCACCCTCCTTCCATCCACCCTCCTTCCATCCACCCTCCTTCCATCCACCATTAATTCATCCACCATTAATCCATCCACCCTCCACCCTCCCTCCATCCACCCTCCTTCCATCCACCCTCCACCCTCCCTCCACCCTCCTTCCATCCACCCTCCTTCCATCCACCCTCCATCCATCCACCCTCCATCCATCCACCCTCCATCCACCCTCCATCCATCCACCCTCCATCCATCCACCCTCCATCCACTCCATGCACTTACCCATTCAGACTTCCTCCTTTCACAAGTGCTAGGTTTTCATGTCAAAGATTGTAACAAAATGAACAGCAGGTGTTAAGCAGTCATCCCCCAGCACTGTGTGCTCTTTGCCTAGCCCAGCACCAGAGCTCACGCAGGAGCGTAATACGGGATTCACAGCTGAGGGATGGTGTGCTTGGTAACAGCGTTGGCAGCTGGAACCCACCACAGGTCCCTAGACACCCTCAGCTCTGTGTTGTGTGCATGCTGGCATGCTGACATGAAGCCCCTGGCCTTTCCCACGGCTGCAGCAAGGTGTGGTCATTCGGTCAGCCTCAGTCCCTGACGGCCATGGTAGTTACCTGCCCCTATGAGTCAGGGGAAAGGAGACCACGGGACAGGGCTGCAGCAGGGTGACAGGAGTGACAGTGGTCAGAGGAGCCCAATGTCTGGTGGCAGAAGCCGACGGACGCCAGGCAGCCTCAGTGCAGCGCAGGGGACACTGTGAGCAGAGCTGACCCAGCACTCCCCTGTGAGCACCTTGAGCACCTGCACCCTGCCGGCCTCTGTGTCTCCAGCACCCTCTGAGAATGGGTACCTGGCTGGCTCTCAGCGGGTGCAGCTAGACCAGGCACCTCTCCTGTGCCATGCCTGCCCGATTCGTGCCCACCTTCACTGCTTTTACAGACCACCTGCAAGCAGTCAGGACAAGGTGGCAGCCATCCAGAGAGACTCCAGGTGTGCTGTGCCGCTGGCTGCACTGCGCGTTGCCCTGGTACCCAACAGACCCGTGAGCCCATCCATCAGACTGTCCCCTGAGCTCATGTCAGCCTTGCCGAGCAAGAAATTGCACACGACTCCAGGCCTCCTTCAGTTCCCAACCTGATGTTCCAACACAGCTCACAGGGAATTCTGGGCGGGCCAGGCCAGCCTGCAGCCCCAACCAGGCGCAGAGTTCCAGGCTCAGCTTCCTGCCTCCACCTCTGACAGTGGCAGGTCCTCCCTCTGGCTTTCCCAAAGGCCCAGCTTCACACTACTGCCCACAGGGCTGCCCGGCTGCTTCTGCAGGGCCGGGGTAGATTTGGGTTGCATAGTTCAGGCCATCTGGGTGGCACCTGGCAGGCAAGGGATGCTTGAAACAAGAGCCACAGGCAGGGAGGGGAGCAAAGCATGAGGCTGGGGTATACCTCGTGCTCCCTGGGAGCTGCCACCCTGGCACTCACCCTGCTGAGGGCCTATCTGGAGCAGACCTCACCTCTTCCCAAGGGACGTTGGTATCAGCCACTGGGCATTGGGGCAGCTCTTCTGGCCTGCCTCATGGGCTGCAGGATCCTTACAGACATGCTGGCTCCTGCTGGGTCTGTGGGGGCTCAGCTTAGGGGGCACTCCAGGGGCGACTGAATGTGCCTCTTTCTCTCCATCGGGAGGACCCCAGAACTGGCTTCTCGGGCACCTGGCCTGCCGCTGACCACTCCGTGGCTCCCCAGGCCCTGCGTGGGGGCTGTGCCTGCTTCTGGTGCTACGTGCCAGACTCTGGTTTGGCTGTAAGCCCCCCACATCAATGGGCTCCCCAAGCTGACTACCTGGCCCCACACAGGGACACTCATGCTCTGAGACTTGGGGTTCCCCTTGTACCCACAGTGGAGAAGGTTCCTGGGCTGTCACTACGCATCACCTGGACCCGGCCCAGGACCCCTTGGGGACTCCTGTCACACTCCTGGGAAGTGGCCTGGGATCACCGGGGGCTGGACACAGCCGGTTCAGCCAGGGGAGGCCTGGGATTGGAGCAGGTGCCATCTCATGGACGCACATCGTGCTGCCAAGCTGGGGAGCTGCTTGTAAAACCCCGCCGCCCCAGCTCGCTGAGGGGGCCCAGGGGTCGAGGTGCTCATGCTGTGACCCACCCTGGACTCCCAACTGCACCCTCAGGGCATGGAGTGACCAGGTGGGCCTGGGTGCAGGACAATGCCACAAACCAGGGGTCTGCCAGGAAGCAGCTCCCACCACGCTGAGTGGCTCAGAAGCAAACCAGTGACGGGCTCAGCCCTGGGATCTCTGGGGGTGTGCAGACTCTGGGAGCTCGCGCGGTGCAGGGATGCACCTGCCCAGGGCACCACAGGGCACGGTGGCTATGGGTGGCTCTTAAGTATTACCAGGCCCCTCCTTCCTGCCACACTCCCACAGCCAAGCCAGCCACATTTTCTCTGTCGTGGGTATATATGCTAGTGACCAGGACCTGAGGGCTCTGGAGAGCGCAGGCGACAGCCTGGGTGAGCTGTGGGCAGCCAGGCCTCAGACTGCCAGTCCTGCAAACACCCAAGGTTCCACATGCAGGCCGGCTTCCAGCAGGTCACGGCACTCGGAGCACTGTGACAGGGCAGATCACAGACACCATCCAAGCCCCCGAGGGACCACGGGAGCTGACCTCACAACTCCTTAACAACAAACTGGGGGATGCTGGGGGGCCTGGGAAGCTGCCCCCGCACACCCTCAGCCATTGGCGACAGCAGCTATGGCCAGCACCAGGGTGAGGAGCTGCAGGCTGCATGGGTCCTGGTCCGTGGTGTGCCACACCCTCAGCACCAGCCACCAGGGGGTCTCCAAGGTGACAGGGTCACAGGCGTGGAGTGGACAGGGGGTAGGCGAGTGGGCGCTGAGGTCACCCTTGCTGCAGCACAAGTGTGTTGTGAAGAGACTGCACGTGCAGGTGCAATCTGCCCAGTGACCGCTTCTCATGCTGTAGCCCCTTCTCTTCCCCCACAGCCAGCACCCACACCTGAGGAAGGAGCACCCTAGCCTGCTGTGTCACCTGGCACTCTGTGCCCCCTTCCCAGGCCTGGGGACATCCACCCTCTTCGGGGCTGAGCCAGGAGCCCAGCTAGCTTCACCCCCTGCTAGGCCTGTCCTCTCTGGAACCCAACCTCAGGCACTACAGTGGGTGGCATGGAATCCATAGCCTGCTGCGTGCCAGGTGGGAGGAAGAGGGATGTGCAAAGGAAGAAAAATTCTAGTATGTTCTTCTGGCTCCCACTGGTCCTGGCAGTTCCCTGGTTCTGCACCAGAAGCCACAGGAGACATGGGTTGGGCTGGGCATAGAGTGACAATGGCCAGGGTGGAGGCTCGGTCTGTGCTGTTGATTTGGGGGGAGGGGAGACTCAGTGCACGATGGAGTTGCTGGGTCATCCCCTGGCTGGGAAGTGGGGCAGGCATGGCCATGGCTGTGACTGCGGCTCAGCTCCCAGGAAGTGAAGGGACCTTGTGGGGCTTGGGATGGGAGCTTGACTTCACTCCGGGTCAGCTTCTGGGTTCCGTGCTATGCCATGGCCTGGGCCCACTGTTCCTACCACAGCCTTGGCCAGAGCTCCCTAGGGCAGTGTGGCCTGGCTCTGGGCCCCAGCGGAAATCCCAGCTGGCTCGGGTCCTGATTGATTTTAAAGCCCATCTGGGCTGGGCCATTCCATCAGGGAGCCGCGGGGAGAAGGAGGCCAACAGCCTGGGCATTCCTGGGCCGCCCAATGGGACGTCTGCACGCTCCAATTTGCATAAAGCTGTAAGCCGCTTAGGGGCTGTGCCAGCAGGTCCGACAGGAAGCAGAGGCAGCCCGCCCTCTCCCCCTTCCCTTTCCTTCTCCCTCCCTTTTGGAGGATTAATTATTTCCACTCCAGCTGCTCCCGAGGCCAAGCATTATCTCTGCCCGCAGCTGGCCCCCTCTGCTCTCCATGGTTCCCAGCCCAGGGGACCCCTCTGCATGGCATCCCATCCCACCCACCTGAACCCCGTGCTGACCTGCCATTTCGCCACCAGCCCTGCTCTGGGTCATCACCTTGGGCTCTGGCCCAAGTCCCCCTCTCCAACCTTCCCCGTCTGTCCACTGTGACCAGTCTTTCTCCCCCACAGCTGCTGCCAGTAGGATCCTCACTGCAAACACAACCAAGCCCTGAGCGGCACCAGCAGGCAGCTGGTCTCCCAGCCCACTGACCCTGGGCTGCTTGCTGTCCCACTGACTGCCAACCACCAAGGCCAGCAGACAATGGTGCACTGGCTCCACGGGGGGTGGCAGGTGCTGCAGTCATTTCTGAACAGTCACGGGTCACAAGTGCAGGTTCACAGCCACCATCTGCCCTGAGTGTCCCACTTCAAGAGGCCCTTGTCTGTGCCCAAGCCCCAACCCCCTATGGTGCTTCTGTCATAGGCCAGGCAAAGCTTGTGCTCTCATCCCCCCATCCCCATTTCCCTACACCCCCACACCTCAGGGAGCCGGTGCCCAGTGCAGTGCCTGGCACACAGCAGGTGCCTGGGCTGCATGTGCCAGATCAGGCCTTTGCTGGGGACCCCTGGCATTGCCAGCCACCCACCAAGCCGTCTGCTCACACACAGGACTTGGTGACTGTCCCACATGGAGGCACCAAGGCCTGTGGCTGCCTGGGAGCGCCCCAGGCGAGCGCCAGACCTGGACGGGCCAGAACAGGAAGAGTCTGCCGCAGGAACAGGCCTCAGTGCCCCTCTGTGCACACCCTGGGCATGTTAGGGGAGCAAGGGCCCAGCTCAGCCTGTGGAGGGGCTGGGTGGGTCCAGCAAGGCCAGGCCAGGTGGCCTCCTAGCACTATACTGGGTCTCCTCTTTTTGCTCTGAGATGCAGATTCCCGAGCCAGGAGCTCCCTGTGGCCTGAGGAGCCAGTGGGAGAGGGTGACTCGGGGTCCCACGATTGCCAGCCGCCGGCAGGTCCCTGAGCCAGCTGCTGGCTCCCCTATGGCCAGAAAACAGCAGCAGGGCCAGGCCCCAGCAGAAACTGCAGTCAGCATGGGCTCATTCCGCTCCTGTCTCCATCAGGATGGCGCTGTGTGATGCTGGGTCCTTCTGCCCGTTCCTGCCACGTGTGCTGCCCCATGGGCACATGCATGTGGCCATCCTGGGTTTGTCCTTGGTCCTGCTGCTCAGGCCAGGAGTCCAGCACTCACTTCCCTCCTGCTCAGGGCTCTGACAGTCCTCCTTCCTGGCATGTGCTGGCAAGTCACCTATCACTCAAGGGGGAGGGGTACCTCAGATCACGGCAGCGTGGGGCTTGCTGGAGGCTCCTCAGCCGCCCTCCCCCCAGGCTCCGCTGTCAGAGGACATGTCACAGCCTGCCTCTCTCAGTTTCTCCCACAGGCAGAAGATCAGGCTCATCTACTGGGCAAAACAGTGGCCCCTGCCCTCCCATGGCCCGGCAGGTGAGTCCGGGCAGGTGCCACCACTGTCCCTGTGCCCCAGGGAGACCCAGCAGCGGCCTTGCAGCACAAACCTCTCAGGCCCCCACATGCAGACAAGGCTTAAAAGCCTGAGAGGGAAGCGCCTGAGGCAAGCACGCCTGGGTGGGCTCACAGGCCCCAGTGTCCGTGGAGTCCGCCACGTCTCTGCCCAGGCCTGGTCTTCTCCCTGCCTGCCCTCTGGCAGCCCCAGCCCACAGTAATAACTACCGGGAACCCATAGCAGAGGAACGGCTCTCAGTGCACAGCCAGGCGGACTCGCCTGAGTCAGGGCTGGAGCTCTGAGAGCAGCCGGGTGCAGGGCTACAGGTGTAGGCAGAAATGTGTGCAAGCAGGAGGGGCGGCCCCGCCCCCCAGCAAGGGACAAGGGGGCCCTGCAGACTGGGCTGGTGCCAGGCAGAGGGGCAACCGTCCCAGGAGTATGTCCTCGCTTAGCCGCATGCCCCCGCAGGACCTGGCCTTCCCGGCAGGAGGCTGTATCACAGCTCTCCTGCCCTCCGGCTGCCCCAGTGATAGCAAATCCGGCCTCCGCAGGATCCTGCGAAGATCTGGGAAGCGGGGAAGGGCGGGGGTTCCCGGATGGCCTGTTGACGCTGTGGCTGGACGAGCCGAGGCCCACGTTCCCGGAAGACCTCAGCAAGGACTCCTGGTGGCTGTCAGAAGCTCGGGCTTGACGGGACAATTACTCCTTTCCACTCCTTTCCAGAAGGCGGCCTGGCTGGAAGTGACCAACAAGAACCGGAGCCTGATGAACACACAGCCGGCTGCTGCGGATAACAGGAGCCAGGCCGGAACCCGGTCACCTGGGCAGGCTCCTGAGTCCAAGGGCCCGCCCTGTGGCCTGCTCCGCCACAGCGTCCCCACTCCCTGCCGGCTCCTTCTACCTCTCCCAGGGTGAGGAGCCCAAACTGCCGTGGCTTCCCTGCCAGGCTGACGGCTGCATGGCTAATGCAGACCAGGGCAGCGTCCTCAGGTGCTGGGCACAAGCGGTGTGTCCCTGCCATCCCCAGGGAAGGACAGCAGCCGGTCAGCTCGTTTCCCCTTCCCAGAGCCCAGCCAGCTGTTGGTGCACACACACACGTGCACAGCACGCGTGTGTACCCATGGAGCACACGTGTGCACAGGCAGGCACACCATGTGGATGGTCAGGAGGGCAGGTCACGGGGAGGGCGTGGAGCTGCCCCTTCTAGCTCCGAGCGCAGCACCTGCCAGCCTGAGGCATCGGTTCCAGCCAAAGTGCCTTTCAGAGCCGATCGTTACGGAGATCTTTCCCTGCCTCCTCCTACATCTCCGTGGCATCGGGCCTTCTGCTCAGCTCCTCCATTCTCTCCCAGAGGGCCTCCCTCTGTCCTGCCCGCTGTGGACCCTCTCCTGTGCGTGGTGCAGGGCCTCCCTCTGTCCTGCCCGCTGTGGACCCTCTCCTGTGCGTGGTGCAGGGCCTCCCTCTGTCCTGCCTGCTGTGGACCCTCTCCTGTGGATGGGGCATGGCCTCCCTCTGTCCTGCTGCCTGCTGTGACCCTGTGGAAGATTGATTCCACTTACCAGCAGTTCATGGGGTCACAGGCATCCCAGGATGTGACGGTCCCTGAGCCACAGACACGGGCAGGGGCGTGGGGACACCATCTGGACCCTTGTTCGCTGACTTCCCCTAGGGTTCAGGAGCGGATTCGGCTCACGGGGTTTATGCTCGGCACACGCTCAGGCCTTGGGAGTGAGGGCTGTGCTGCTCCCTGGCTCCCACAGCCAGTCGGACCCCACACTCTCTAGGCCTCTTGGGGAATGGGTGCACTGGGTAGGGGGCTTCCCACAGGGACGCCGTGGGGCTTCTGTGGACTCCTGCCCTGCACAGGAAGTGCTGATGGCTCTACTCCTGAGAGGAGGAATATCCGTGTGTAGGAGAGATCTGCTTCTTTGAACGAACTCAGATTCTCAGTCTCCCCCACGGTCCCCTGTCAACACCTCGCAGGCCGCGTGGCTGAGAAGCAGAGCAGCGAGAGGTCCCCAGGTACATGGAGGTCGGCTCCGCCCAGCAGATGCCTTTGGGGGCAAGCGCTTCCCGTGGAGTCGCAGGGATAAGCGCATCTCCATCTTCCGCAAAGTTCCATAAAGCCGCTTCCCTCCAGGCAGATTTGCTTCCTGCTGAGCCATGTCCCCCTGAGGTTTCCTTGTCTAGGGAGCCTGGTCTGGACTGTGTCCCCCCTAGGCTGCCAGGTTGTGAGATTGCCTGAGCTTGAAGCTCCAGGATTCCACAGGGACAGAGAATCTTGCACCCAGGGGCCTCAGGTAGGCCCAGTCAAATGCCGTCCCACTGTAGGCTGTGCTGCTGCCACTGCAACTGCTGCCTCTTGGCCTGGGTTGGCACAGGCAGGAGCCGCCATTGCTGTCCCTGCCGGGTGTGGCTGTCTGGACCTGGCGCTGCCCATCCTGGTGGGAGCTCTCGAGGGCATCCCCGGGGGCTGTCGTGTGCAGTGGAACCCCGCCACATGGTGGCCGAGGCAGAAGGAACAAGTAGATGAGCGTCAGATGGGAAAGGGCCCAGTGAGTGGCAGGGCGTCACGCACCGTCTAACGAATGCCCAGGCCCCAGTGCCATGGAGAAGCAAGCCTGCTGGGACACTCCGGCGACGAGCCCACGGCCGAGCCTGCTCCTGGATCGCCAAGATCCCGGGACGGAACTGTCAGAAAACAGAAAAGTTAAAGCACACAATACCTTAAAGGAGACACCGCGTCTCTTAGGGGCCGTGTTGGCCCTGCTGGCAGCGGCCACTCTGAGCATCTATTACTTATGTAACACAGCACCTGCAGCTACCAGCCTCACGGTGCCATGCCCGGGAGACAGCTCCGGCACCTGGCACTCTGGGCGGGGACCCAGCTCCCGGCCCTGGCCACGGGGAGTGTAAACAGCCGCCAGCTGTTTGCTCCCTGTGTGCTTCAACCAGCTGTGTCTGTCAGGAGCAGGCGCAGGCCGTGAGCGCGTCACCGGAGTGTCCCAGGAGGCTCAGCGGAGGGGCCCGGGCGGTCGCCCTGAGGTTGCTCATTCACAGACCAGACCGGAGTGAGGCCGGTGGCGCTCACTGACACGAGTGGGTCTTGACCAGTCAGCATGGCCAGACCTGCTCTGCCACAGCCCCGGCCTTCTGTCTGCACTTTGGTTTGGCTGTTTGCGGGGATCTGGGCCTTTGCCTTGCACCTGTTCCTGCTCTCTGCTGCGTTCTAACCCTTCATCAGACGGTGCGTGACGCCCTGCCAGTGTGCTGGTGGCCCCGAGACCACTCACTGGGCCCTTTCCCATCTGATATCCATCTACTTGTACCTTCTGCCTTGGTCACCGTGTAGTGGGCCAGCGGAGCCCCGACTGGGTGGGGGCTCAGGGACCTGCACTGGCCCCTCAGCAGGGGGGATGGGAAGGAGGGATGCGTGCCGTAGAGGGGACAGGCTGCCAGCGTGGCAGGGATCTTAGGGTCTGCCTCATCCAACCGCTGAGGGCCCCCACACGCGCACACAGCCTGCTGTTCCCCACACTCCGGTCCCTCCTGCCTTGGGCCGGTCTGGCAGTCCGGGGCCTGGGGGATTGAAGCCGGATGCTTCTGGGCAGTGCCCGTCCCGGTCCTCAGGAGGAGGGGGGGCAAGTGGGCCGCACAGGCAGCAGGACACCGTGTGGGCCACAGCGTGTCACAGTGCCTGGCTGTGTGTCCCAGCACGGACTCCTGGTTCCAGGGTTCTTATTAAGGACACAGAACCCTGGCAGGTGGCAGCAATGACTCAAGCTCCTGGGTCCCTGCCCTCGTGGGAGACCTGGACAGAGCGTGGGGTCCAGCCCGAGGCCTGGCCCAGCCCCGCTCCCTGAGGCCGTTTGGCAGTGAGGCAGTGCGTGGACAACCTCTCTCCTCCTCCTGCCACAGTTCAAATTAAAAAAGAAAAGAAAAACAGTTCTTAAATGTATGCTGTAACTTTTAGAGTAACTATACTTTTTTTCCCAAGAGATATAAATATATCAATAGAGGGAAATGAGATCGTAAAGTACATTTAATTCAAGCCCTAATGGTAAATACCCTTGAAATCCTTGTGATGCAAACTGACAGAGTGTGTGAGAATAGAGAAAAAGAAAGCAAGTAACAAGTTCAGAGCCAGTGGGAGGACAGGACAGGGGCTGCCCATCGCCATGGGACAGCAGCTGTGGGTCCCACAGGCAGGCTTGATGGGGTGCCAGTGGGAGGACAGGACAGGGGCTGCCCATCGCCGTGGGACAGCAGCCGTGGGTCCCACAGGCAGGCTTGATGGGGTGCCAGTGGGAGGACAGGACAGGGCCTGCCCATCGCCATGGGACAGCAGCCGTGGGTCCCACAGGCAGGCTTGATGGGGTGCCAGGCCCCAGCACTCTCCCGCAGCGGCCAGGCAGGTCAGCCACAGCGTTCCTACAGCCCCAGTGAAGGGCGCATGCTCATGTCTGGCCCAAGCCGCCCTGCTGGTTACCAGCACGCAGGGTGACCCAGCCCTGGAAACCAAGGCCACAGCTAGGGGCAGAGGCGGGCCCGGGCGGCCTCAGGTGGCTCTCAGTGGAGTGGGCCTCCACCCTGGACCACAGCCCCGGGGGTCAGGGTGTGGCCAGCCCCTCAGTTCACCCCCAGTGCTGGCTGGTGGTTAGTGTCCAGTGGAGGTTGGCCAGAGTTGTCTGGGCCAGTGACAGGAGGCCCACCACCTCAGCTTTCTCTGCCCTGACTCAGCCCTCTGGTTGGCATCTAGGGCCAGCCAGGGCTTCCTGGAGAAGCCCATTTAAATTCTCCTCACAGCACCGCAAACTGCAGTGTGAAATGGTTTATTAAAATCTAATTAGCCAAACGCCAAATAATCACACACCCGCTTAACTCCTTCCTGTCAGCAAGCCCAGTGGCTGGCGCCGGGGCTGCTGTCCCCTGCTGTCGGTGGCCACTGCTGCTGCCGGTGACCCTGTGTCTAGGCGGTCTCCACAAGTGACCCGGCAGGTGCAGGTGCCACGCCTGCCCAGCCACGCTGCCTCCTCTGCTCGGCCCCTCCCCCAGGCACACGTGTGCGTGTCCAGCAGGGGCCTCAGCCGACCTTGGCTCAGGAGGTCGCCCGAGGGAGTCACCAGCTTTGCTGCCTGCAAGTGCTGGTCTGAGGAGGAGGTTCGTGTGCAAGTCAACTGGATAAATGACGATGGAGCAGGTGCCATGGGAGCTCAGGGGCGAGACCGTGGCCCTGCCTTGGGGCTTCGCAGGGCTGTGCTGGCACGGGGTCCAAAGAACATGGAGGAGTTTATGCTCAAGGCAATGGGGCAGAAGTTGCAGGGACGGGAAGGCGTGCAGTGATGAGGCTCCTGTGTGCCCCTGCCCCTCTGCAGCCCACAGACCACCGTCTAAGGGGACGAGGTGCTCCCTGCCTTTTATCATGTGTGCTGTGAGCTCGGCATGTCATGCGCACCACGTGTGGTGCCCAGCATGGTCACTTCCCGTCGTGGTTACCATGCAGTGTGATTTGTGTCCATCAGGGTTCCTGGCCATGGTGCCCTCTGTCCATCATGACCTCTAATCCCTGTGGCCTCTGGCCCGATGACCTCCCTCCCCCATGGCTCCTGTGGCCTCTGACCCCCATGGCCTGCCTCCTCCATGGTCTCTGACCCTCCATGGCCTCCCTGCCCTGTGGTCTCTGTCCCTGTGGCTTCCCTCCCATGCTGCCAAGCTCCATCACACTGAGCCTACAGGGATCTTTGAGCCCCCACGTCCCTGCAAGTGACAGCTCCCTGGGACCCACACCCTGGGTGTAGGCACTGAATAAGTTCACCCAAGCCCACCTTTCCAGCTTCAGCTCCTAAACTGCCCAAAGGCCATTCTGGCCTAGGCCCCAGCCAAGCATCCCATCCCTCAGGGTACACCTGGGGGGCCCTTGCAGCCACGGCCTGGGCCATCCTCTGAGGGTGTCTGGGTTCTCATCTTGGCCCCTGGCTGTGGCTGGTGGTGCCTCTCCCATTGGCAGAGGCTTGAGGTGCACAGGCTGAGCACACATGTCCTGCCCTTTCTCAGGACTCAGTCTTGGCGTCCCCAGGAGACGGCCCCACCGCTGCATCCCACCGGGGCTTCTGAATGACCAGCCCCTGGATGTGGACTTCACCAGGCCCCCCGAGGGGCAGAGCCCATCCTGCTGTGGCACAGCCAGGCCACTGCTCAGTGTTCCCAACCATAGCCGAGAACAGTGGCACAGTGCCCACATACTTCAGGGCTGCAGGTAGGCACTACACAGACACACAAGTGTGTGGTTACATGTGCAACATGTGGTGCACACACATGGATGACCTCTCACAGGCGTGGGAGATGCCCTGGGATCCTCTGGCTTCCTCCCGTGTGAAGCTGAGGCCATGGAAAGCTGGCAGCTTCCAGGCAAGCAGAGGCCATGAGCGTGGCTGGGCGCTGGCCCTTCACTGCTGCCCATGGGCGTGGCTGATGTTGACCCTGCTCCACTGCCCTGGCCATTGCCCACTCCACTCCGTCTACCTGCTATGGACGGAAGCCTGGACGTCCAGGACACAGCCTCACGGAGCAGGGAGCCTGGCAGTGTCCTGGGCTTGCTGAACACTCAGACGTGAACCTGTGAGGCCGGAAGCCAAGAGCACGGGTTGGGGTGAACTCTGAGGGAGTGACAGACAAGTGTGGCCAGTGGCTATGTGATGTGCTTGTCCTAGCCCATCAAATTGCCACCAACGGCCCGTGTCATTGCAGGTGGTTGACAGCTGGGTAACAGCTACACAATGCAGGCCTCAAAGCAGAGGGAGGGGCCAACTCCATCTGTCCCTCACGCCGCCTCCCCCAACAGCCTGCACAGTGCTCTGAGGACAACCCCAAGGCCAGGTTCTAGGAAAGGCTGGGATGCCAGGTGTACAGGTGTGAGATGCACACGGGT
Source organism: Ochotona curzoniae (assembly GCF_017591425.1). NCBI lineage: Eukaryota > Metazoa > Chordata > Mammalia > Lagomorpha > Ochotonidae > Ochotona > Ochotona curzoniae. The sequence continues at coordinate 625,418 of NW_024466421.1, forward strand.
CAGGTGAGCAGGTGTGAGGGAGCAAGTGTCAGAAGAGAGGCGGGAAGCTCCACACATGCCCCTCAACGACCACCCAGGGGACGGGATGGTGACACCGAGAGCACGCCCCCAATGACCACCCAGGGGATGGGGTGGTGACACCGAGAGCACACCCCCAACGACCACCCAGGGGACGGGATGGTGACACCGAGAGCACGCCCCCAATGACCACCCAGGGGACGGGATGGTGACACCGAGAGCACGCCCCCAATGACCACCCAGGGGACGGGATGGTGACATTCAGACAGCATGTCCCTCCCAGTGACCACCCAGGGGATGGGGTGGTGACACCGAGAGCACGCCCCCAATGACCACCCAGGGGATGGGGTGGTGACACCGAGAGCACACCCCCAACGACCACCCAGGGGACGGGATGGTGACATTCAGACAGCATGTCCCTCCCAACGACCACCCAGGGGATGGGGTGGTGACATTCAGACAGCACGCCCCCCAGTGACCACCCAGGGGATGGGGTGGTGACACCGAGAGCACGCCCCCAATGACCACCCAGGGGATGGGGTGGTGACATTCAGACAGCACGCCCCCCAGTGACCACCCAGGGGATGGGGTGGTGACACCGAGAGCACGCCCCCAATGACCACCCAGGGGATGGGGTGGTGACATTCAGACAGCACGCCCCCCAGTGACCACCCAGGGGACGGGATGGTGACACCGAGAGCACGCCCCCCAGTGACCACCCAGGGGATGGGGTGGTGACATTCAGACAGCATGTCCCTCCCAATGACCACCCAGGGGATGGGGTGGTGACACTGAGACCATGTGCTCATAGAGTGGGCTCCCCAGGGGTCTGTGGACCCCTACACAGTCTTGGGGTGCAGTGCCCTGTGCCTGGACTCCTTCCTAGCGGCCACCAGCAAGAGATGCAGGAGGACCCGAGTCAGGCCGCAGTGCCTGAGGGTGTGGCCTGGTCCCCCGTCCAGTTGAGGGCAAGACAGGCAATTGCAGTGACTGTCACAGCTGGAGACAGGCCTGGGACAGAGGCTGAGCTGGCCCAGGTCACACACACTGGCGGGCACCGGGGCTTCTGAAGGAGGTGGCCGCTGGGAACACAGGGCTCCTGAAGCTGGGGGCAAACCCAGGGAGGAGGAGGCCCTGCAGGAGGGAAGCCCCGGCGCTGGGCTCAGGGCCTGGCACAGCCGCCTCCCACCGTCGGGGTCCGGCCCGCCGTGCATCAGGAGCACGCTGGCTGTCAATAGCAGCTCCTAATTAAGCACTAATTGGTTCTCCAAAGATATTTATTGACTTGGAGTGTCTGTAATCAGACGCGTCCTACACGCTTGTAAAGGCTCGTTAATTTTTTTGATAATTAAGTGGCACTTAATGAAATCAGAATCACTGGCCGGCCTCCTCCACATGAAACCTCTCTTGGCCTCAGTGACTCAACGGCCCCCGTGGTCAGCTCCTCAGCTTGGCCCTGGCCACCGGCAGGGGACAGGGAGACCCGCAGGCTGGGGTATCTCAGTGGAGGTGCTCCCGGGCAGGCGCCGGTACCACAGCACGCAGCAGTGCAGGGCCGGGGAAGGAGAGCTCAGCCTGGGAGAGACCCTTGGCTGCTCCCTCTGCTCCCCACCCTCAGGCATCCCTAGGGACCTGGGCACCTGCTTGAGCTCGCCCCTGACACACCCCCAGACCACCCAGGACCCCTCATTAGCATCACGAGAGGCTTGGTGCCCCTTCCTCTGCCCTCGGCTTCTGGCTTTCTCAACAGCTGGGTACGCCGGGCCCCATGCTGCCTGGATGGCAGGTGGAGGAGGCAAGGAGTCCAGCTCACTTCTGCTGGGGGCAGTGTGGACGCGGTCCCTTGGCCTGTGGACCTTGATGTGTTGGGGTGGACCAGGTGCTCTCAAGTGCCTTAAATTTCCAGCAGACTCCGGCCAGTCTTCAAGATCAGTCACCCTGGGCCCCGTTAAGTGCTGTTCTGGAGGACTGAACTCCAGGGTTGTGTGACCCTAGATGAACCCCTCATCTCCTTCTGCACATAGAAACCAGGAACAGTGGGCATGGCCGTAGGACAGTCCCCAGCTTGGGCTGAGCACTGAGGGTTCCCAGGAACCCCCCAGCCAGGTCTGGGGTGTCAACACCATTGGTGCAGAAGTCGGAGGGGCTGCTGCTTAGTCCATGATTTCTCTGGGCAGTCAGGCCACAACCTCCCTGGGCGGTCAGTCTGCAGCCTCCCTGGACGGTCAGTCCAGGGCCTTGTCAGCACGCAGCCTCCTTGGGCAGTCAGGCTGCAAGCCAGGCACTGCGTGGATGAGGACCAATGCCTCATCGATCCCGCGGAAAGACGAGTGCTCAGGAAATGAACAGAGCCAGTGCGAGGAATGCCAAGGGGGTGTAAACCCATGCAAGGGGAGATGAGACGCCAGGCACCCGGCAGGCAGGAGAAGGATCGATGCTGGCTCCGGCCCCACCAGCCTTGGGAGGTCAGCTGAAGGGGAGTTGGGGCCCGGGAGGAGGAGGCAAGGTCGGAGGTGTTAGGCTGCCTGCAACCTGACCCCTGACAGACACGGCCTCCGTGATGTCTTGATGCCTGGCATCGACCCACTGACCAAGCACACAGGCTCACCTTGGTCTCAGCTGCTCTTTGGGAGGACCTTGGTGCACACGGGTGAAGGGCGAGGCCGCGGCGCTCATGGAAGCAAAGGTTCCAGGGCCCAGTGGAGAACAGAGTAAGGGATGAATGAGCCTCAAGGCGGAAACCTGAACTCCCCTCTGCTTTGCTCCCAGCGGACACCAGCGGGCACCTAGGCCCTCCGTGTGCTTGGCTGCGGCACCCCGTGGGGTAGTTCAGCACCAGCGAGAGCACCATGCCACTGCCTGCCCGGGGGTGGCCTTGATCTGGGCCAGAGTCTTGCCCTTGGATGCCCAAGGCCCCCTGAAGCCTGTTGACTTCCAGGGGCTCAGGACTGGGAGAGCTCATGGCCCACACTCCAGTCCTGGCTGTGCTCCCCTGGCTGGGGGCTTCGGGGCTCCAGAGGGCTGGGTACCCCCGCAGGGCTGTGTAGTTTGGGCCCGAAAGCTCCTCCACCCCATCCCACTCTCACATGGCTCCACCTCCCACTTCCAGGAAAACTGGTCCCCCAGTGGCCTGGGGCCAGCACCATCCAGGGACCCTGAGGCCAGAGCAGTTGACAACACCAAGATAAACCAGGGCCATGGTCTGGGCAGCTGTGGGCCATGCTGCTTCCTGGGGCCAGTTACTGGCCTCTGCACTGTACCACAAGATGCCTGCAGGGGGCTGCCCCTCCTCAACCTGGGAGACTAGGGTGGGGGCCTCCCAAGGCCCTACCTGTCCTCCTTGCCCACCCTCAGGACCCTGAGCGTGGAAGTTGGGATGGGGAGATGTCACCTCGCTTGACTCCCATTGTGAGGCCTTGCCTTCTCCATGGGAGGCTCCCATAAGCTTCTTTTGCTCAGTGTCCAAAGACGGTGACAGAGTCTGTCCCATGCCGGCCGGGAGAGCAGTGCCTAGTGGAGACAAACAGGGACCAGTGCAGCTGGGCCAGGGGGTGCAGAGACAAAGACAGTGACAGAGTCTGTCCCATGCCAGCTGGGAGAGCAGCGCCCAGTGGAGACAAACAGGGGCCAGTGCAGCTGGGCCAGGGGGTGCAGAGACAAAGACGGTGACAGAGTCTGTCCCATGCCGGCCGGGAGAGCAGTGCCCAGTGGAGACAAACAGGGGCCAGTGCAGCTGGGCCAGGAAGTGCAGGGCCATTCCCTTTCCTAAGAAGAGGGCATTGCTCGCGGACGGCCACCAAGAAGTCAGTGTGTCAACAGGGAGCTCTGAGACGGGGCGGAGCCAGACTGAGGCCACTCAGGGATCACTCAGGCTGCCACCTGCAGGTATGGGGGACCTGGAGCAGAGCAGAGCCTGCCCGTCTCAGGCCTGGCATGGGGAGGAGTGGTCGGCTGTCATTCTCACCATGCTCAGAGCTGCCCTGATGGCAGATGGACCTAGCACAGCGGCCAGGCTCTGGTGCCCACGCCTGGCCGAAGGCCTGGTGGATCACAGCGGTCTCCTGTCTGCAGGCCTCCCCACAACCCTGTGACACAGAACACACCTCCTGTGGATCGCAGGGGTCGCCAGCTGTCACACGACAAGTGTGTGTGACCCATGACACCTCACTGAGCCCTCCATGTGCTCCGTGTGAGAGCTAGGATCAGACATGTATGTGACACACCAAGGCTGCAGAGTGGAGCATGTGTGTGACACGTCAAGGCCAGAGAAGGCACATGTGTGACACGCCAAGGCCACAGAGCGGGGCATGTATGTGACATGTCAAGGCCACCTAGCAAGGAAGCATGGGTGCCAGTCGAGTCTGTGCCTCGGGGGTGGTCCACACCCTCCCGGCCCTCGTGCCCGATGTCCCAGGTCCCTCACAGCACAGGCCGTCCCCGTGCAGCCCAAGCGACACTGGACGTGCTCTCATCCCCCGGGCCAGAGCTTTCCAGGAGGATGAAGATGTTATGTATCGATTGCTGAGCCCTGCACCTTCCTGGCCCATCCCTCACTGCCCAGACCCGGGAAGCAATTATTGCCAGAATCGATTGTCCCTGAGCCACTGCCTCAGGCCACAGCTGCCAGGACCCTCTGGGAGCAGGGGTGGGGGAGGCGGAGGAAGCCAAGCCCCACAGCGTCACAGACTCTCCAGGGCAGGCCCGTGGCGGGTGAGAGGCCAGGACGGCGGGGACAGCTGGAATTCATCTAGCCTAACCCGCGATGCTGCCCATGGGCCTCACGCCAGTGCTCCCAAACATGACCGCCCAGCTTGGTTCTCGGTCAGCTTGGGTGCCCGCCAAGCACCTGCTTCCTCATGTTCCCCTCCGGCTGGCCCGTCCCTTGGCCACAAGCCTGACCCTCATCTTGGGGTCTCCAGGATGGTCTGCTGAGGGCTGGGCAGCGAAAGGGTACAGGCAGCAAAGGAGGCTCCATGAGCCTGCCTTGCCCCTTCCTGCTGCGTTTAGGACATGCGCAGGCCCTGCAGGTGCACATGGGACCAGCCCCAGGCACGAGGCTATCCCCGTAGGGGCCTCACATTCCCCACCTGCACCACACGCAGCTGCGATGAGCGTGACATGCGCCACCCAGCTGCTCACACTGCCCAGCATGCAGCAGGCATTCCCCACCCCCAGCCAGACCCAGGCCATCACAAAGCCAAGCGGTACAGGAGCGGCATGTCACAGGTGTGCCGCTGGCTGCAAGCACAGCAGCTCTGGGGGCTGGCATTCGGCACCTTGCAGGGGGCAGCCAGGACTGGCGGGTTGACCCCGCCCTTGGGGGGCCCTGACATGAGTAGCCTCCCCGTTGCCACAATGACAGCTTCTGTGGGTGCCGCGCTGCCGGCAGCCTTGAAGAGCCCCGCGTGAGACCACATGGTTGGGGAGTCTGGTGATCCAGGGGCCACAGCCCTAAAGCAGGGAGGGGGAGGAAGCCAGCCTAATGAGGAGGTGGGTGGGGGCGGGCACAGGCCTGCTGGGCCCCTTCATGCCCGTGCAGGCTCCCGCCTTCCGGACAGAAGTAGGGCCCCGAAGGCCAGAAGCCATGGTTGGGTGCAGCTGCAAACAAAGCCGGCTTGTACATCCAGATCCTGACAACAAGTGTCCCCGCTGAGGTGGGGGCCCAGCAAGCTCTGAACAAATGAACACCCCTACCGCATTCTCCGGGTGTGGCAGAGTTGTGCCCTTCCCTCCCCAATGCCCCCTCTTTCAGGCACTGAGCCAGGGCCCCTTGCACCACAGGCCACCTGCTCAGCCTGGGCCATGACCTTGATATTGACACCCAGGCGCTTGGCCACAGTGGTGGAGCAGCTGGGACTCAGGGAGGCTGACTCTGCACGCGGCCGGCCGGCCAGGAGCTTCCTCCTGCAGACCCAGCAGCCAGCGGCTCTCTGCCCTGCTCCTCCGGCCTCAGCAATGGAGGACCTGGCTCCTCCCCCTACCCCAGGGAGGGCCTGGCCTCCTTCCCAGGACAGGGGGGTCAGGTGTCTCGTCCTTGGCCTTGAAGGACGGCAGATTCGATTAGCAGATCCCTGGCACCAACGCCGAATTGATTTGGATATAAATAGCTGGCAGAAGCCCATCCCGAGTGTGCAAGTGGCCGACCCTCCTCGGGACACGCTGGAAGATGCGTGAAATGGGGGTCCCTGTGGAGCTGAGCAGGATTGTAGTTCCTGAACCAGGGCAGCTGCAGCTGGCAGGGCCCGTGTCCCCCCGGCCATCTCTGCACCTGCCCAGTTGTGTGTGTCTCTGCCTGCCTTCCATCCTGTCTGCTTAGCTTAGCCTGGGAGAGGAAGGTGGCTGGTGCTTGGCCAGCTGCCCAGCTGCTGGACCCTCCCCATGCGGCCCAAGGGCTCCTGCCTTCTTGGAGTCCTCCCAGCCCTGGTAATGCTGCTCTGGGGAAGGGTCCCCTGCCTGCCAGCCCACCTGTGCCTCCAGCTCCTCTCCCCGAGGACATGCACCTGCCTAACAAGGTCCTGCAGGCCAGCCTTGCCACCTCAGTGCCTGGCTCACTGCTCCACCCCACCCTGGCCTGCTTGTCCCAGGAAGGGGGGACATTTCCAAGTGCTTGGAAGCCACCAAGCGTGGGGTCATGCCTACGGCAGCCTTGGGCAATGGCCAGGAAACCCATGGCAGAGTTCAATGCCACAAGTGAGCTGGCCGGGAGACGATGTCCCTGTGGGCCCAGCATACAACCCTGAACTGCTCCCCCGAGTCAGGTGTCTGTGTTGGGGTGCCCAGGACCCCTCAGGAGAAGCTGAAGGAGCCCCTAAGTCCTCCTGCACTGACCACCATCACCACTAAGTGACCATCCCACAGGACACCCTCGGTCAGACCGGGGCAGGCTCTCCCTGCAGGCTTGAAGACCACAAAGCCTCAGACTTCTCCTCCTCCCTTGACACCATGATCCCACTCACAGCGCTCCCACTCCCTGCAGGCCATGGAGGCGGGTGGCTCTGTGCCTGGGTGGCACCTGCCCAGCCCACCTCGGCCTCTGCCCTGCCCTCTCTGCATATGCATGTCCTGCCCGCAGCCTTGGCTCCCTGGCTCCCCTCCCGCTGCTGCCCTTGGCGCCTGTGGCCCCTGGCCCCAGAGTGCCAACTTGGCCTCCTCTGTCCTTGGCGCGTTGGAAAGAGGTGCCAGCCTCTGCGGCCCTGACCCATGCCATCCCAAGGTCTGCTCCAGAGTGCATCCCACACTGATTGGCAGATTGGGGCTCCGTGCCAGCAGCACAGGGAAGAAGGAGGAGGGGCAGGGCATCGGGTAGGCTGAGGAATGGACCCACTCCTCCCTGTCCTTCTCCACCCTCCACAGGGGACGCCTTTCAGTACGGTGGAGGCCGAGTCTCCCACCAGGCCCTCACCCATTCCACCCCGGCCCTGTGCGTGCAGGGGTGAGGTCTGCTCTGCGTCCCTGGCTGAGCGCCCTACCCCCAGGTGATCCCTTCAGCCTCACGAGACCCCAGGAAGGCCAGCTCAGTGCCCAGGACTGGCAGGGGCAGTTTGGGCAGAGGAGATGATCCCCACGGACTCTGCGCCCCTGCTCATCCGCCCCTGCCCTGGCGTGCCTCTCCTTGGAAGGGCACCGCCCCTACAGGCGGCCACCAAATGTAGCTTGACTCCGTCTCAAGTTGATGAGGCAAACACGGGAGTCCCGGACAAGGTCATTTCCCCAGGCCGCAGGTGCTGGGCAGTGTGCGGGTGGGGTGGGTGCTGGGAGGGGGAGGGGAAAGAGAAGGGAGGAGGTTCACCCAGTGCACAGAGCTCGGAGCCCTGGCTGCTCCCCAGAGGCTGTCATTAGCCGGAGCCTCATGCCAGCTGGGTTCCACCAGGCCACCACAGCTGTCTCCCAAGTGCTGTGAGAGTAGCAGCCCAGGCCTCCAATTTCAAGGCCAGGCAGGGGCTGGCAATACCCTGGGAGCCCAGGCCCAGGGGTGCCCCAAGTGAGATAAGAGCGGGTGTCGGGGGCCAGACTTTGGGGTCTTGCATTGGAGCAGAAGATGCAGGCTGTCCTGCTGACCCTGGACAGCCACTGAGTCTCAGGTCCAACCCCAGGGCAGTCCGGGAGGGACAGTGCCGCGGCACCATGAAGCCCTTGCCGCTGGAGTCCCCGGCCCTGGCCAGCTCCCTGCCTCTTCCAAGAGGAAGTGATGAACGCATGCGGGCTTCCAAGCTGTCATCGGCGCGCCTTCGTCCTCCTGAGAAAAAGCAGCCCGTGCACATGACTTAGACTTCTGCAGCGTCCTGAGCCTTAGAGGCCAAGTGGTCCCTGAGCCACCGGATGAGATGAGGTCTGTGGTCACTCACAAGCGAGGGCCCCGGAGGGTCAGAGATGGATGAGCACCGGCCCCTCACTCCCGCAAGGCCCAGCGCTCCGCACCCCACCGCATCGCTCAGCCAAGGCAAGGGGGACCCGACAGAGACAGAGGACTCAGGGAGGGGAATGGGGAAAGAGGCTGCTACACGCAAGGTGTTGTCCATCACAGAAGGCACCATGGGGCCTCTGGCTCTGAAATGGGACCGGCCGCCCGCAAGGGCTGAGAAACAGCAGCCCAGGAGACATCTGTGACAGCAGGAGTCACGGTGACACAGACCTCTGCTGCCATACCCACACACACGTATGCACACACCTGACATGGTGACTCCCTGCCACACACGGTAACGCCAAGTCCCTCACTGCCACACACGGTCTCACACATGTGCATGTAGTTGCTACACAGAGATACAACATGCAGGCATTCACACACTCACCTGCATGTGCACGCCCTTACACACACACACACACACACACACTCACACACAGGCTGCTCGATGAGGAAGCCGACTTCCTCCACTGTGAGGCCAGCTTCCACTTAGCAGTGCCCGGATTCTGGCTCCCAATGACCCAATCACTCAGGCACGGGCCTCCTTGATGTGCCTGCCCTGAGACACGCCCTGCCGTGTCCATGCCTAGGAGGGTGAAGGCGCCACGTGGCTGTCAGGCTTCTTGTGGCCGTGGCAGCTGGCACATGGCAGGCTCGCAGCAGCGGCTGGGCGTGTGTGGCAAGGGCTGGCGATGTGGGCTGTTGCACACAGCTGCGGCAGCGAGTTCCCGCCTCCTAGCCAGGCTGGCCCCTTGGCCTTGCAGCCTCCACTGCAGAGTGCCTGAGCCCCAGTTCCAAGGTCAGCACTTCTGCCCCCAGTACCCCGACCCAGGGGACCCTGAAGAGCTGGTTCTGTGTCCTCCAGGAGTCCTGTGAGTGGGGTTGAGGCGTCCTGGGGCTGCGGGGTGCTCACGCGAGGCGTCACCCCATCTGTGAGTGGTCATGCTGCCTTTCACAGTACAGAATCCTATGAACGAATGAGTAAGTAGAGGGGGAAGTGAACGCAGGCTTCCCAGGCCCTGTTTGTCTGCCATGCTCGCAGCCTGGGGTAGCGCCTGAGCAGCAGCCCCTGGTGGGAGCTGACAGCAGCTGGGGACCACCCGGCTTCCACACAAAGCAGTGGCTAAACCTTAGCAATCTGCTGCACCTGCTCAACGCAGCTGCGAGTCCTTCCCCTTCGAGCAGCTCCCACTCCTGTCCAGCCTGGGGCTTGCCCACAGCCAGGCCCGAGGCCGTGCCCGCCGCGCCCGCAGGCGATCTGGCCTCCCTTTCCAGTTCATTTCCTCCGGGCCTTCGCCAACAACCACTCATCTCCTCCGATCTCGTGTTGAGCAGCCTTTATCTGCTCCCCTCTCCCCAGACCCGCAGCTGTCATGCTTTGTCACTGTGGTGTCTCCCTCTATAACAGCAAGATGAAGCCAGCGGTGCTGCAAGGAGGAGGGCCCGTGGACAGCTTATCTGTGCTCCGTGGCAGGCGGCAGAACATTGGCAGGCCTGAGAAGGATGTTCCGCTGTGAACAAAGGGAACTGCTGGCATGCGCTAGGGTGCCCCACCCTCACCTCACCCCCTCAGTGCCCCCAGCCCAGGGCAGCAGATCCCACTGGCAAAGAGGGCAGACGGCAAACCCTGGGAGGTGGCCCTGATGGCCGCAGGGTCCCCTCCACGTGGAGCCCCGGTGTCAGGCAGTACATGGGCCTGTCACCTACACAGGGGGCAGTAGAGGTGATGAGGGCCATGCCCACCATGCCACTACCAGACCTGGTCCCAGCCCGCACCACAGCAGCTGCTGACAATGCGTGCCACATTAAGGCTGCAGTCCTGCCCTGGCACCTTGCCCATCAAACATCAGTGCTACCTCCTCCCAGCCCCCGGCAGATGCCACCATGTGGAGAGGGCCAGCAGGGCAAGCGGACTTAGACCCAGCTCCCACCTCATCTGCCCGCACCCAGGGGTGACTGTGCCCCCTCTGCCCATCCTCCCGCAGACCGGGACAGAGACCCAGAATGGGACAATGGAGGGCCTGAGCTGTGGGGGAAGGTAGCTCCATTTGGAGGCTGGGGACTCCCCAGTGGTTCCCAGACAGCTCCCCCCAGCGCCGTCCCAACTGAAACCCCGGGACTCAGAGTGGGTGGGGCGACATCCTAACTAGCGAAGTTGGGGACAGGCAGGACCCCACATGGCCTGTCCACCTCCCCTGTACTCCAGGCCTTCATCTAGAAGCCACCTGTCTGTGTGGGGAAGCTCCTGGGTCCTGTTGGCAGCCTCAAGGCCACTGTCTGTCCACCCATCCATCCACACACATCTTTACACACCCACACACACATCTGCACACACATCAGCATCCATCCACCCATCCATCCACACACACATACACACGCATACACACACACATCCATCCACGCACACATACACACACGCACACACACTTCACCACCTGTCGGCTTGCTCACAGCCCCAGCCCTCAGCAGCAACATTCTCGTGGAGTTACCCATGCCCACCCACCCATCTGCCACTGCCCTTTCCTCCAACCACTAATGAACATTGGTGAACCCCTGGTGTGCCCCAGACATGATGGGCATGGAAAAGTGGTCTCTGCTCTCCCAGGACCCAGAAAACCAGATCCAAGTGCCCATGTGTGAGGAGGGCTGTCTGCAGGGCTTTCCTGTCCAGCCTCACCTCTGACCACCAACCTGCACGGTCCAGCCCTGTGTGACTCCCTCCTATTGTCCCTGAACAAGTGACTGGCAGGTGCAGGCAGCTGCTGCCTTGGTGCCCCCAAGCAGCAGAAGGGACATCCTGGTAGGAGGTGATATGCCTGGGCCCTGCCTCCTGGCGGGAAGCTGGCATCACTGTAACATCAGGTTAGCCGTGACAGCGCCCCCTGGAGGTCAAAGGGGAGGCAGTCAGTGTGGGACACCAGAGTGGGAAACCCTCCATCCTGTATGCCTTACTGCTCACGGCTCTGCTCTGTCCAGCCCAAGGCTAACACTGTGCCCTTCAAATCCCACCCCCCCGGGACAGGGACATGGCAGAACTGACCCCTCCCCCTCATTTTCACCTGCCATTCATTAGGGACAGTCCCTTCCCCCCACTGAGGGGAGTCACCCTGATGCCCAACTTGGCTGTGTTATGGAATTGGACCCTCAATGGCCCCAGGTGACATGCAGGGTCCTTGAGGGGCTGGGGCTGGCCAGGCATCCCCACTGGGATGGGTCGTGTTCCTCCCAGAGCTTTCCCGGTCTGTCAACTTGTCCAAGTCACATGCCGGCCTCACAGTGCAGGAACCTGGCAGCTGATGGACAGACGGGGGGAAACTTCTACCCACAGGGACCCCTCATGGCCCCCTAAGCAGGACACTGCGTACCAGGTCCCCTGGGGCGGATGGAGCCTCTGCTTCCTGGGCAGGGATTAGCAGCCGCCCATCGTGCCTGACCACCTGGCCCTGTCACTTGCCTCAGCCTGGGTGGGGAGGCAATAGGAGCTTGCCAGGAGCTGCCCTAACAGCCCAGGCTGGACAAGCAGCCCCTGGCCCTGTCCCTATGACCCCAGGGCCCCTGGCCACTCGGACGTCCGCTGGCTTTCTGCTTCCCACAGCATAATGGATGCCAAATGGTCGTGAGTGGACAAGGGAGTCAGTGGAACCAAGCATTGTGGGAGGGTGGGGACACTCATGAGGTGGTGCTGAGTGTTTGCTGGCACTGTCCAGAATGCCAATCCATAAGGTTCATGGTCAGCTGCCAGGAGCCTGGGGTGGGCAGGATGGAGCTGTGGGAAGGCAAGTCAGGAGGAGGCCTCTGTGGTGTGTGTACGGACTGGGCCCAGCCCTACCGATCCCTTTGCTTCCTGGGGGACCACACCGACAGTGGCCGCAGCTGTGGGACACAGCCCCGGCCCTGCCTGCAGACAGAGGACACAGCCCCGGCCCTGCCTGCAGACAGAGTCTAGTCCCACAGCTGCCAGGCAGGATACCCCAGGGCAAAGGGCCAATCCAGCCCCTAGCCCCATGGGAACGGTGTGTGTGTGTGTGTGCATGCATGCAGGAACCTGTGTGAGCCGTGTTCACCACACATGCTGCATGAGCACAGAAGACCGGAGCTCACCAGCAGAGTCCCCTTCGAGGCACGTGCGGCTCACAACGCTTGGCTGTTACACAGAGGCTGGGCTGCCAGCCGGGTGCCTCCGAGTGCCCAGTGATCTGTGAAATTACTCCAGGCTCCTCAGCTCCACTGCTTCGGGGACACGCACTTGCTCACTTGGCCACCCCGCCCCTGAGCAGCTCGCTCTGCTGCTGGAGACCTGAGGATGCTCCTGGGGTGGGGAGGGAAAAGCTCAGCCTCCATCATGGCGTGGGGCGGTGTGGCAGGGCCTGGCTCTCCCTGCTGCCCTGGGGGCGTGGCTGTTCCACTGCCCTGCGTGCGCTCAGATCCCAGGTGTGCATAGCTCCTGTTGGAGGGGTCTCCTGGGTATGCAGGCAAGGGCCAGTCCTGGGACCCTCAGCCCCTCGGACAGCAGGGAAAGATATGGTTATGTAGTCCAGGCTGGGATCTGGGCAGCCTGGAGGCGCCTGTGTGGACACCCATGTCACCTCCGCTGCCCCCAGTGACCATGGCCTCCGGAATGCCATGTTGGTGCCACACGACACACCACTGCGTTGGAAGACAAACACGTCGAGCATCTGACACTTGTGATAATGAATGATGTCAGGCGAAGCAGGCAGCAGTTAATTAAGTCGGAGAGTTAATTAATGAGGCAGCTCATGCTAACGACCCTGCCTCCTCTGTGCAGTCCTTACAGTGGGGGTGTCTGTGCTCTGCCCCCAGGTGGCTGTTGACACGGCAGAAGCAGAGGGGAATCCCTGCACCCCACCGCCCTGCAGGGCGTGGCAGCCTCTCCCTAACCCCCCGGCCCAGCACCTGTCCGGGCTCTGGGCTCTGGCCCTAGAGATATCTGAGCCCAGTGCCATGTAAGCCCTGGTGGCCTCCAGCCATGGCTCAGGCCATGGCTGTGTTGGCTGGGGACTGAGGGCTGAGGGCCCTGGTCATTCAGGGGTGTACCGAGCTCCAGCCACGTGCTCTGGGCTTGGGTCTGCACTGGAGGCTGCAGCTCCTCCTGCCAGGAAGCTGGGAGAAGCTAAGGGTGCAGCCAGACACAGGGGCAGCTTCCAGGATGTCAGTGCCCTGTGGGGGGCAATGTGGCAGCCCAGGTGCCAAACCCAAGCCAACCTGTGATACGAGAAGGATGGTTGGGTCCCCGGGAGAGGATACAGAGCTGGTGGGGGGTGTGGGGCTCAGAGGGCTCCTGGCAGAGGGAGCACGCAGATTAGGAGACGAGAGGTCAAGTCCTGTGTGGCCTCCCCATGGTACCCTCCTCCCACCACCTAGGCTGTTCCCAAGGCCCCAGTTAGTGCATGCAGAATTCCTAGCACTGAGTATGTCTGGCCCAGCCAGGCCGGAAATCTTGGTCTCGTATCCTCACTGCAGGGAACAGAGACCCGGGCAGCCGGAGGGCCCAGGGTTGTCCTGCCCCATGGGCACCAACCACGGGTGCCCTGTGCAGCTAGCAACGCAGGCTCTCCTGTGTCCCTGCTCCTTTTCTGGAGACTGGCACTAGGTTACCCAGCACACACGACGCTTGCTGAGGTCCTGGGGTACCCGGTACCACACAACACACAATACACACATACACACACACACGCATGCCATGGGACACTGTGCACACACCATGAGACACTGCACACACACACACAACACACACACACACACACCATCAGACACTGCATATACATACCATCACACACTGTGAACACACACGTGCCATGAGGAGGAGCCCCTGCCAGGCTGGCCTAGGCAGAGGACAGCCAGGCCCAGCTCCCCCTGCTCCCCCAGCGGGGTGAGGGCTGAGGAGCAGAGAAGGGTAGGGAATTGTCCACTGCAATGCCAAGCAGGCAGCTTAGCCCGAGCACAGGTGTGCCTTTCTTGCGTGGGCCAGGCTTACACACAACAGCCTAGAAGGGTTAGCATGTTGCCTCTGAGAAGCCCGTGCTCAGGGAGGGCATGGAGTGGAAGGAGCTGCTGACATCACAGGCAGCCAGGAACAGGAGTGGGGAGAGGTGGCCGGAGCAGTGGGCGCCTGTTCCAGGGCCAGGGAGGGGAGCCTAGCTGGCCCCGCTACACTTGCCATTGCATGGTGGGTGTCCCCCCAAATCTTGCTGAGTAGGGACTGGGAGCCACTGCTGGCTGGATTTGGACCCAAGCCATTGGCTCCATTTCACAGACAGAGTAGCTGAGGTTAGAACAGATGCAGAGACCTGCTCACAGGTGCCAAGCCCTGGGATCCACGGCATCAAATCAGATCCCGGTCTGAGGAGGATGCTGGTCCCACAGGGGCTGGGAGCAACTGGGGCCCCTAGCTGGCTGCTGTCACACGTGCTTACTGGGTGGGGGAGGGGACTTGGAGAGGGAGCGAGAGGGAGAAGGAAAGAGGGGTTGGAGAGAGGGAGCGAGGGAGACAGAGGGGGAAGCGGGGAGAGAAGGGAGGGGAGGGAGAGAGGAGGGTGGAAAGAGAGAGAATGGTAAGACCTTTCACCTGTGGGTTCATTTCCAGATGTTCCTGACAGCCAGGGGCTGGAACCCCCGCACTCCCACCCCAGCTTCTCCCACATGGCTGCCTGGAACTCGGTCCCCTGAGCCACTCCTGCAGCCTCGCAGGCACATTAGCAGGGAGCAGAGCAGTCAGGGCTCGGCCGGGCGGGAGGCACAGGCGTGTCACTGAGCCTTCCCTCTCGGGGTGTCCTCACACAGCCTGTGGCCAGCAGCTCCCCTCCCCTCCTGCATCCTGGAGATCCTGGTGCAAGAGACCGTGTTCCCCCAGGTCTCCAGGAGAAAGTTCCGGGCTACTGAATGAAGACTACACCTCACTGGCAACAGGTGCCACCATGTGGACCCTCGCGGGAGGTAGGGCACCCCCTGAGCTCGGCAGTGCAGTGGGAACAGGGGCTCCACGGGGAGCGGGCCACGTCAGAGGGTTGGCAGCTGCGGGGAGCTGCAGCATCCCAGGTGCCCAATGGTGAGGGGGACAGTGGTAGCCTTGGTAACCACAGTGAGGGGTCATGGTGCCCAGGGTGGTGACGGTGGTAACCATGGTGCCACCACGGTAACCCGGGAGGATGGTGCCATCAAGGTGACATGGGCAGCCTTTACACAATGAGTGAGGCTGTTTCTCTCCACCCCCAGACCAGCCCTAAGGCGGTGTGCCCTCCGCTGCGCTCCGACCCTCCCTGGCAGGCTGAGAGGTGGGTTTTTGGCCTGAACGTGGATACTGTGTGCAAAGCCCCCCGCCCCCTCACACCCATCAGGAGGATGCCCTGGGTAGGGTAGGGGAGGCGAGCGAGGCTCCACCCTTCCCCTGCCTGGCCGGAATCCAACACTTGCTCCGTTAGAGCTGATTTGCTGCAGATCCACACAGTGCTGCCAGCCACGTGTCAGGTGGCGAGCGGGATGCAGGGAGGACAGACGGGCGGTGAGGCTGTGCCGGTCCACTGGTCCCTAACACACCTGGGCCTTCGGGGACCCGGGCTGGGGACACCCCCAGGATGGTGGAAGGGGCTCACATTCACCGCCCGGTCTGGGCATCAGCATAGCCCAGGTCATGTCCAGCCCTGTGACTGCTGCCCCCCGGAGTGCCCAGCCCAAGCCGGGAGAGTGTGCGGATAAACCCCAGGCATTGCAGGCTTCTGGGGGAGGCCCGTGCAGAGGGCTAAGCTCACACTCCTGCAGGGCCTGCATCCCCCACCGCCTTGGCACAGGGTCTGTGAGGCAAGGGAGCCCCACCCCCTGGGCTCCTGGTGCTCCTGACCTGGGGGACTTTGGGGCACCCGTCATCTCCCCAGTGGGTGGGCAAGTCCCTTCTGGGAGGGGTTCGAAGTCAGACAAGCTTTGGGGCTGCGGGGCAGAGTCAGAGGCAGGCGGCGGCGTGAGCAGAGTCGGGGGTGTGCATCGGGCTGCTGTTTAGGCCTTTGCAGCCGTCTAGGCCAGTGCAGCCGTCTCAGGCAGGCATGGATTTATGCAGTGCAGTCCAAGACAGCCCGTGAGCCCACAGTACTGCGCTCCGGCGGAAGCCTGAACACAGCCAAGGGGGCCGCATGGCAACCTCCCCTGCCGGCCCAGTGCCCAGCATGGCCCAACTCCTGCAGTCAGGGGGATCCAGCCCCTGCCCCCACCTGCAGAGAGCAGGCCCGTGCCTCCTGCCTCTGGCACCTTGGAGCTGCCCTTTCTTCAGGTCCTGGCCAAGTGGCATGTGCCAGGTGGCATGGGTCCTTTGACATGCATGGGCACGTTCCTGAGCTGTCTTGCTCCGACCCCCTGTTTCCCAGGAACCTGAAGCAGGCGCTGTGAAGCCAAGCGCCAGGCCACCAACAGCCAGGAGCGCAGACGCATCTGGAAGCAGAAGAGTTAACCTGGAAACTCGTGGGTGAAAGATGCTTACAGAAGCAGACATGGGGGGGCTGCTTGGGGGGGGTCTGAACCCTTCTCGCCTCCTGGATAGGAGGCCCCCCCAGGGACGCGGCCCCGTGGGTCAGGGAGAGGCGAGTTCTTTCGGACCGGGGCCACAAGATGCAAGATAATCGTCTCTTAAAAGCACTTTAACTTGTGGAGGTGAGGCATCCTGCAGCTTAATTGCTCCTCGGGCACCAAGGCAAGACCAGCAGAGAGCAGGGTCCTGGCCCAGCAGCTGCAGCCCGCCACTCCTCCCCCAGCTCAAAGCAGGCCGAAGAGGGACAGGGTCAGAGACGGAGGACGGGGCCAGCCCTGCTGACCGCTCCCCCAGGCGCAGGCTGGCACACATCCTAGCCAGCAGGATGTGCAGGACGAGCGGTGGCCACAGCACTGCCACCAGCAAGCAGAGTTCTCATCACAGGGCCCGCCTCATCTCCCGAATCGCAGCCTCAGGAAGTGCAGGAAGAAGACATGGCAAGGTCGCCCACTGGAAGCGCAGTGGGGGGTGCGGTCAGGGGGGCTTGGGTCTGCATGCAGGGACAGCTAGACCCCCCGACAGACCAGCAGGGCTGCCATCGTGAGAGCGAGTGGAATCAGATAGAGGTGGCTTACATGAGGTAAGGGTGGGCCCAGGGAGCTGGCCTTCGCTGAGCTGGTGGTCAGGCCTGCCCCAGCCCACCCAGTCTGCTCTGGCTGCCCGGAGGAAAAAGGGGTGCTGATCCAGGCAAAGGGGGTGCCAAGGGTCAGCAGGACAATCCTGCAGGCTGGGCCAGCGGCAGCCATCTCCAGGGCATTGCGATGACAGAGAGTACGTCGGTGTCATCTTGGTGAGTTGTCCTGCTGTCACGCCTGCAGCCCCTCCCAGGGTCGGGATGGGGGGAGGTAAAGGACCAGCGGGTAGTCTAACAGAAGCCGTCCAGCGCATACAGCCCGCTAGCCGAACAAGAATTCTATCCCTGTTCAATTCAAATCCCTGGTGCTTGACACTCAAAGCCCTGCCACCCCGTTCCCATGCCACCAGGGTGCCCGGGCTCCCTGCCAAGTGACCTCTGTGAGCCCCTGGAAGCGCTGGGCTCTGATGGCCTCTGGGCGCTGGCCACGCTCTTCACACAGGATGCTGGCCTCAGTCCTGCCTGAACCAACACCTCCGGTCCCACTCCCACAGCACCTGACCTGGTACCCAGGCTTCTAGGCCTTCTGCGACCCAGCTGGGGGTGGGCACTGACTGGGCACCCTCAGGCCAGGAGGTAAGGGGGCAGGAGAGTACTGTCCAGTCAGACTCCCGGGGCCCAGGTGCAGTGCCCCCCAGGAAGGGCATACTGTACATGGCACCCTGGCTCTCCCCTCTGTCCACCTTCCAAATGAGCCACACAGGCCTTTCAGCCCCATGCCTGCCAGCCCGTCGCTCTGCTGCCATTGAGGCCCTTGGCCGTGACTTGTCCGTGACCCCTGCTTGGGGAAGGTCTGAGACTCCACTCCCTCATTTGCCCAGACTCCCAGGATGCAACACTCCCTTGCCCATTAAGAAATCCCGCACGCCATCCAGGCCCAGCCACTGGTACCTCGCATAGGCCTTGCCCCCACCTCCTGGTAGCCTGCCCCCAGAGACAACTGCAGTCATGGCCTTGACTGTGGGCTGGGAGCTCCCAGCCCCTCCCAGCCCCTCTCAGCCCCTCCCAGCCCCTCTCAGCCCCTCCCAACCCTGGGCTCCAGCCTAGGGCAGCATGGCTAGCCACAGATGCCCCGGAGCTGGGGAAGATCAGACACCCCCAGGTCCTGGGTGGGCACAGCCAGTCCTGCCCCCTCCTGCTGCAGGGTGCTGCCCTCAGAGGGTCCTGGTGCAGCCTACCTCCCCTCTTGCTGCCTGTCCACCCTCTGGAAGGCCCAGCCCTCGAGCATCCGCTTCCCTGTTTACAAAGGGGAAATGTTACCATCCTCCCGTGCCTGCTCCTGCGATGGCTGGATGCCAGGGCAGGGCAAAGGAGTCGGCCTTTGAGAGAAACTGGGGCAAAGACAGAGCTCTCAGCACCGCAGGGCCAGGGTGGCTGCAGGTGACCCCACGGGTAGGGCGTGGCGTCTTCAGCCCAGGCCCCGTCCCTGAGAAGTGGGGACATGAGGCCGTGGAAAGAAGAGGTGGCAGTGATGTTACCATTCAGCCCTCCCAGATGTGCCCACTTGGCAGAATGGACCAGAGCAAGCTTAGGAAACGGGGGTGCAGAGTGAGCTGCAGGCTTGACTCCCTGTGGAACCCCGAGGAAGCGCCTGCAGGGAGCCGCCCTGAGCCCCTTTTTGTTCCTCAGGTTGGGGGACTGAGGCCCACTCGTGCTGCCCGGCCTCGGGTCCTCATCTGTGAGGTGGGCACCAGGACTCTAGTCTGGGTCGATAGGAGACGGCGGCTGGGTGGCCAGGGCAAGGGCTGGGCAGCATGGGTGTCCATTGTACCCCTGCAGATCCAGCTCCCTGCAGGTGTGCGCTGCCCTGCTCCTTCCCTTGTGGGCTTTGTGCTTTTGTGCGGTTTCCATGAAGGTTGGTTTCCATGCAGGTCGTCAGGAAGTGGCATGCAGACACAGGAGGAGCCCTGAGCTGGGGGCCAGGCCGTCACGTCCTGCCCCATCCTTGTCCACAGCCAGCATTGACACTGTCCCCACCCTCCATCCCGCCCCCCAGGGCTCCGACCATGCGAGAGGACCATGGGGGTGGAAGGCCGTGGGTGTGCAAAAAGCCACAGTTTATCCACAAGCCACAGGTGGCAGAGGAGGAAGGACTAGGTGGGCCTGGAGCCTGGGAGACCCCTGCCATACACATCCAGGAACAAGCCAGGACTTGGCACACTGATGCAGGACACGCCACCAGCTGCCGCTGGGCGGACCTGGAGCCTGGAGAGCCAGAGGCCCAGACTGGGGTGGGCTGGGGCCTCCGGGCTGGGGACCACGCCTGCCTCAAACATGGGCTGCCTGGTGCTTGGTCACCCCTGAGCACACACTCCCCAGCTGGGGTGACCCAGCCACAGCCCTGTGTGCTGGTGACCAGGTGCCAGGCAGCCTGCTGGTACAAGCCCAGGCATCCAAGCCCCTGGCATCTCATCCATGGGCCACACACCTGCTTAGAAGGAGCTCTACTGGAGTAGATGTGCATGACCCACAGCAGCTGGGATTTAAAGATTTGCCTGTTTTGATTTGAGAGAGAGACAGAGACAGAGACAAGGAGAGAGAGAGAGAGGTCCTCTTCCATCTGCGGGTTGTCTTCAAATGGCTGCGAAAGGCTGCCATACTGTAGCCAGGACCACGGAACTCCATGCAGGGGCCCGAACACTGGAGCCACCCTCTGCTGCTTTCCCAGGCCACTGACAGGGAGCTGGATCAGAAGTGGAGCAGCCGGGACTCGAACCAGTGTCCATATGGGATGTCGGAATCTCAAGCAATGGCTTTATCCTTACAGCACCATCCCCCACCCTTTGTGGGAAGTATGATTTTTAACCAGGTCTCTGGTAATTAGAGTATGGCTTGGAGGGGACAGAGCAAAGGACACAGACTCAAGGTGATGCTAGACTGAGATGCAGACTCACACCCCAGTCCAGGTGTCCCACAGCCAGAGGGCAGCCCAGTGTCCCACCGCTGACCCCTGAGGTCTGCCACTGGGCCTTCTGGAGAGCAAGGCCACGTGGTGCCTCAAGTGGTGGCCCACTGCAGGACAGCCAGAGCCCGGAGAGGGTGGCAGAGACCCCTGGCAGAGGAGACAGGAGCAGAGCAGACAAGTTCCTGGCGGGAGTGCCCCGCCTTGAGCCCTCCTCCTCTGCAGCTGGCAGCCCAGCTGTCATTAACATAGAGCCCTTGACACCTAAATGCACGGTCCTTACACATCAGGAACAGCTCAGCCGGAGACCCCAGGAGGGTCTCTGGGCTGCATACAGCCCCTTGGGGTGGGGCAGAAGCAGCCTGGGATGGCTCAGGGACAGGGCAGCCTGGAGCAGCCCCGCTATGCCCACCAAGCTGTCATTGCAAAGCAGGGGACACCAGGCCGGGTGCCTGAGTCCCTGCTGAGGGCTGGCTGAGGGTCCCCCCACTTCTCCGCCCCCACCTCTCCGGTCGCTGCCTGCAGGCAGGTGGGCCAGGGCCCCACAGCACTGCTGATTCCTGCTATGGGATCTGCCCTCCTGCTGTGGTCAGGATGCCACATTGTGACGCTCACCCGCCAGCCAGGGAAGAACAGAATGGGAAGACAGTGCCAGCCCCAGTCCTGTCCCTTTTCCCTCCCAGCTGTGATTCTAGAAACCCTGGGAGAAGCTGGAGAGGGCCGGGGTCCCTCCCTCAACCTGCCACTCACAGGGTCAGGGCTGTGGGCGGCTCAGAGCCTTTGTCCCGCCCTGCACCTGCCTCGCGTGCAGGCTCCTCGGTGTGCAAGCCCAGGGCAGGGTGCCCCCGGGGGAGGCTCAGACTCGGGGCTCAGCTGCCTGCCAACCAGGCTCTGCTCATGCCTGGGAAGTGCCGGGCACTGCAGGAAGGAGCTGCCCGCTGCCTCCAGCAGGCCTCCCTGGACGCTCTGTCTGGAGCCGGATTCTCCCAGTTCCGGTATGGGGCCCAGCCGAGCCATTTACAGACTCCGGGCTCCTGGCCAGACTGGTCTCCGACTTCCATGTTCTTGGGGTGCTCATGCCTGGGGCGCTGCAGTGCCAGCTAGTCCTGGACGCCCGCCCCTGCCTTTCCCCTGATGTCTGATCTGATATTCCGAGTTCTGCTCGGCGACTCCCCGGCTGAGCTCAGAGTGGAAGGGGCCAGGAGCAGACAACCCGGCTGCACCCAGGGGTCGGGAGGACCAGTCTCCCGGGCCGCCCATTCCTCTGAGCCCTTGGCCATCTCTCCACTTGCCCTCTGCTCCAGGCAAGGCTGTGGCTTGCTGAGTTTGAGTGTGCAAGCCACAGCCAGAGCCAGGGTGTGGGCTGGGGGTGGCAATCCTGCCACGCGGCCCCTCGGCCTCTCTTTCTCTCCTGACAGATTTTCCCTAGCACAGCTCACAGGCTGCTCAAGCAGTCACCTCGGCATCTCCCGCACGCTGCAGCACTTTCCTCAGAGATGAATCACAGGGTCTCGGCGCGCTTGCTGTGGGACCCACTGCAGACATCTGCCGGGCGAGACAGCGTGGAGGGGCGCTCAGACCTGAAGGCGGAGTGGCAAACCGGCTAAAGAGAGATTGAGTCAGGGAGGCAGTGGCTGGGGCAGCCCCAAGGGCTGACACAGGCATGGACTCAGCGGGGACTCACCCCTTGCCATGGCCCTCAGGCCACATGGCCTGAGCATTGGACTCAGAGAATCGGACTGCAGCCTGAGTTGTCCCTCTGAGGCCTTGGCCCTCTGTGCTCTGATGAGCAGCCGGGGAGCAGGGATGCGTGGAACTGCAAACGGGAACCCAGGGAAGGGCCAGATGGCTGTGGCCTTGTGAGGGAGCCTGGAGCCCTGAACCTCGTCCCCAGTGGGAACCCAGAGGACAGCTGCTGGAGATCGGGGACCAGAGTCTGTACCCCTGATGGGGGAAGGGAGGCAGACCCCCGGGTTTCCCTAGCACAGTCAGCCCACTGCACACTTTGGGGCCTTGGGGGGCCTGCCTGGGTCCCTCTAGCAGTCTCCATCTGTCGCCTCCCTGGGCTGGCTCCCCAGGACAGGAGCAGCTCATTCGCAGAGACCCCTGGAGGGTGAAGGAGGGGAGCCCCGAGAGCCAGCACATGGGGGACAGGGCAGGGGATGTGGCAAACACATGGTGCCAGCACCCTCTGAGGGGGAGGAGCATCACTGAGCTTGGGATGCGGACAAGAAGGCAGGAACAGCCAGGCCCTCCAGTCAGCGCAGGGGCCATAGCCGCCAGCTGGCCTCCATCCAAGCAAGCACTCGCACGGCCTCCAGCTGCACCAGGGGCCACGTTCTGGTGCTTGGAACCCAGTTATCCTCAGCTCCATCCCCATGCCACCACTTTGTCCAGGGCAAGCCCTATCCTTGGGTCCGTGGCTTGGGTTGGCTTCACTGGAGGCTACAACCACAGTGCACGCCGACCTGGTCCCTGCAGGGCACAGCCCACGCCCAGGGTTACTTGTGGAGGTGGGGAGGGGCCATTGAGGGAAGGGGTGGCGTCCAGTGAGGACCCTGGGGCAGCCTCACCTACTGCTCCCCACAGCCTGCAGGGCCCCTGCTGCCCCTCTGCCTTGGCCACCTTCCAAGCCTGCACCTTCTGCCTCACCCACTGCCAGCTCTGCAGGGACTCGAGGCCCGAGGCAGGGGCCGACCCTCATGGACAGCCTGGGACCGACCAGGGCTGTGTCCGTGTGTTCTGCCGGCCCTGAGGCCCTGCTGGTGGGGCAGTTGCTCCTGTGTGGCTGCAGGCCACCCTGGATGGGATCACACGGTGAGAACCCTGGCTTGCCAAGCCACGTGGCCTCAGGCAGAGGTCATGACCTCTCTGGGCCTTCGGCCCTGCTGGCCACATGAGCAGATGTTACTGCGGGTTCCTCATGGAGGGTCGTAGGATCTGGAACTTGGCCCACTTGTGCTGGGGTGTCCCAGCGGGACAAAGGTCTCTTGTGGTCTCTCACCTGCCTCACAGGTGTGCAACACTCGCCAACAGCACTTGCCAGGCGTGGCACTGCCACGGGAACCCGCAGTGACACCCAGATCTTATCCCAGAGCCACTGAGTGGCAAGGGCAGGTGGCCCAGGCTGGGGTGGCCCACAAGTACCCAGATTCCACAGGATTTCCCCAACATGCAGCCAGGGTTCAATGAGAGGTGCCTGGGTGCTAATCCTGGGTGCCGGGGACTTGGGCCGAGGGGAGCGTGTGGGAATGGCACAGCCGCTGGGTGTCACACCAGCCCAGCCCCATTATCCAGGGCCTGTGAGAGGGGCCCACCACCGCCGCTGTGATGGCTGGGGGAGTGGGCAGCAAGTGGGCAGCAGCACGTCCCACGGGACCTCAGGGAGTGGGCAGTCTTCACGGTCATCCCTCTGCCAGGTGCACTACTGCACCCCATCCCTGCCTCGGCTGGACGCCAGCCTGCTGCTGCCTTGCCCTGGAGCCACTCCATGACTCAGTAAAGCCATCTGAAGAAGTGGCTGACTGGTGGGGTCGCCTCTCTCTTCCCAGAAGCCAGGAGACGGAGAACCATAAAGATGAGATAAGGGCTGTGTCCTGGCGGCAAGAACCTGGAGCTAGGACAAGCCCCAACCCCCTCAACTTGCCAGCATCCCCAGGCCCTGGGGCCTGGGCAGAGCCACTCCTTGAAAGCCAAGGGCAGCTTCCCTGGGCAGGACAACCAGCTGTGGTCAGGGCTGGCCGCTCCCAGGGAGGCTGGAGCAGGAGGCTGCCAGTAGGGAAGGCTTCCTGGAGGAGGAATGGCCAGCATGGCTTCTCAAAGCGTGAGCAGGAGCTGCAGATGGGACTATCCTGCAGAAGGGAAGCAGGTGATGGAGGAAGCAACAGCTGGAGGCGTCTCTGGCCTGGGCACCCCTGACCTCCTGGGGGGAGTCACCCTAGAGCTGAGGCATTCCCAGGAGAGATGGGGTACTCGACCACAGACAGGAGGACGTATGGCCTGGAGCTGCTCCCTCCACAACACCAGGAGCACCCTCATGGTGCCCTCTGGGGGTTCCTATATGGGTCCTTGTTCCACGGCCAGCTGCCCTCCAGGGAGGGGTACCCAGACAACACCAATACCCCAGTGGGCTTCTGGGGACCCCAAGCCCCCACATCCTGCAATGGGAAACTCCCAGAATTCCCTGTATGGGGAGGACCCTGCCCCCTTCTCTAGGCCCACCACCTGAACAAACCCTCTGATTGGAGGACTCTAACAGGGAGGCAGGCCTGGGCCTCCTCGGCGCTCCAGCAGTGCCCATCAGAGCCAGCTGCCTTGGCTCCCATCCAGGTACCTCTGCCAGTGCCCGCTCCCAGTTGTATGCCTCTGCCGGGCCCCCACGTGGACGAAGCTGCACACAGGCCAACAGGGCAGCCAGAGGGACAGCCTGGGGCCAGGCCACCGCCATCTTGGCTTCTGCTCCTCACCGGATGTGAGTCTCTTGTCAGGCAGTGGCCTGAGCCAGCAAGGAATCTGCAGGGACCCTGAGTGCCCGGCTGACCCCAGGGAGCCTCGTCATGCCGGGCTGCCTGATGCTGCTGCCGCTGGTGCATAATACAGGATATGTGTTGCTCTGGCAACAGGAAACTAAAGCAAGTGCAATGGGAGGGACTCAGACCCCGACCCCCTCTCTACCTCCTGGCCCCTGCCTGCAGCCCCCACTGCCTGATGCCCACGGCTGCACCTGCCATTCATCCAGCTTTGCTTCAAGGATGCCCCCTCTCAGCTGCCTGGGGAAGCCACACTGTATTCCAGGCTGAGATGATCCCCAGAGGGTTTGCTGATGACTAGAGGATGTAGAGTCCCCCTGGGAGCACCTCTGTCTGTCGCGAAGCAACACCGAGCCCGAGAGCTGCCCGTGGGAGCAGGAGACGGCAAAGCTGGAGGCCCGCTCTGTCACGAGGACCGAGTCCTGAAGCTGCATGGGCCGGGTGGGTGGCCGGCTGCTCTCGGGTCCTCTAGGAGGGGAGGCAGTGAACCCAGAAGGAGGGGGGAGGCAGTGTGGGGGTGAACCGTCCACATGCGAGCCAGGCCCAGCCACCCTGGCAGCTGCCATGTCAGTGGCAGAGGGCAGAACCTGTCTCGGCCGCCAGCTCAGGCCTCACAGCTGCCCCTGCCAGGGCCCTGCTGGCTGCGATGACAAGTGGTTAGTGCCACGCATTCCAATTTGTAGGAGATTTAATACAGAACACTAACAGCCACCGACATCATTCACATCAATCGAAGATGCAATAACAGACCCGTAAAGATAACGGAGCAGCCAGCGCAGCCAGGAAGCCGAAGGGAGGGAATGGGGATGAGCATCGGCGTCAGTCCCAAGAGAAACCTCGAGGGGCCGAGGGGCATCGGGCAAAGGGCAAAGATCAAGGCTTCCAAATGGACTTGAAAACTCGTGGATAAGAAACGCAACAATGAAACCAAGGGGCCAGCACAAAACCACACAGGGCCCTGAGAAAGAACTCTAAGGACTGGCTGTGAGCCCTCAGCACACTCACACACTGAGCCCTCATCACACTCACACCCTGAGCCCTCATCACACTTACACACTGAGCCCTCATCACTCACATACTAGGCCCTCACCACACTCACACACAATGAGCCCTCAGCACACTCACACCCTGAGCCCTCACCACACTCACACCCTGAGCCCTCATCACTCACATCTTGAGCCCTCACCACACTCACACCCTGAGCCCTCACCACACTCACACACTGAGCCCTTATCACTCACACCCTGAGCCCTCATCACACTCACACCCTGAGCCCTCATCACTCACATCCTGAGCCCTCAGCACACTCACACCCTGAGACGTGATCCTGGTACATGCTCTTTCCTTATCATGGGCATGTGGTGAATCTGGGTCCCAGCCATACATTAGGCTGTAGTCCTGACTCAAAGTCACACGGTGAATCCTACCCCTCCCAGATTAATTCCTGGTCACTGCCCAAGCTCCAAGGTCCCTGGCGCAACCTGCCCGTCATTTCAGGCAAGCACAGCTGGATCCCGATATTGTGAATCCTCCCTGCGCCAGCCAGTTCTGTCCTGGGGCCACTCCCAGATGTCCTGCACGCTGGACCTTGGGTCGGCGCCATCAACCACCCAGTCTGAGTCCATAATGGGAGATGCTGCCTGTGTGTAGCTGTGCAGGACGCTGTGTCTCCCCATGTGTGCGGGACAGGGCTGGCTGTATAACACAGTCAGGCCACTTCATCTGACACTGGCCTCCCTGACACGGCTGCTCGGAGCATGGATGCTGGGCCTTCTCACAGTGGGCTCAGGTATAGGGACAGGAGAACAGGTGGAAGGGCACAGGCTGGCAGTACCAAGGCTGGCTTCCTCCGAGAACTGTGGCCATGTGTTACTCTTCCTTCTGCCAGCAGGATGAACGGGGGACAATTAGTCTTGGAATTACGGCAGAGGAGAGCGTTAAGGGAAAATAAATTAAGCTGAGATCCGCCAGAGCAGTAATCATCGTCGAGTGCTTCAGAGCCGACTTCCCACCGACCGCAGGCAGCAAACAATTTGGGAGTTAAATCGGTGACTGGAGGGGGTGGTGGCAACCCCTGAAAACTTTCACCTGCAGTGGGCTATAGGCCATCAAGGGGGGCTAGGGCCCGTGCTGCCTGCGGGTCAGGGTCCCCAATCAGGGAAGCTGCAGGCCATGGGACATCATCTCCGACCTCTGCACCCCAGCACTGTGCACACCACGGTGGGCTTACACATCAGGACCCCCAGAACACTGCAGGAGTGGGTCCCCCTTCCTTCTTGAGCCAAGCACAGTGGAGAGGGAAGCTCAGAGCTCCCAGCATAGATCGGTGGAAGGCAGATGGGCAGATGGGAGGGAAGGTGGATAGAGAAAGACTTGGACAGACTAGCAAGACTGCCAAGGTCACAACGGGAAAACAGCACCCATGCTTGCCAGCCTCTGTGGTGCCCACCACCACCCTGGGACAGCTGCCTCCATGCAGGGGCCCCTGAAGCCAGTGCTGTGACACAGCAGGAGAAGCCCTACCTGGGACGCCTGCATCCCTTGGAACCTGTTGGAGTCCCGGCTGCTCTACTTCTGACCATCTGGTCATCCAAGTATTAAGCCCCGGCGCCCTCACAGGAGACCTGGCTGGAGTGCCTGGCTGCTAGCTTCTGCTTAGCCCAGTGCTGGCCAGAAGACCTCTCTGTGTCTCTCTATAACTTTTAAAATAATGAATAAACTTTAACTAAACAAAAGCAGCAGTAGCCTCCTGACCTCCTCAGTGGAGAGCTCCCCGTGGGCGGAGCACAGGGCACCTGCTGCGTGGGGGTCACTCCTGCAGCTCCTGACCCCGTACTCAGACGGACAGGACCCACAGCCGGCCTGTGATCCACAGTCCTTCAGGGATCTCGGCCTTGAGCCCTGGACTGCCCGGCGGTGAGCTGAAGACTCCTCCTGCACTGAGTAAGTGTCCTCACCCCAAGGACTGCCAGGGTCATGGCCAGTGGAGGGACCTAGCCCCTGTGGTCACCGTCACTGCTCTGCCAAAGTTGTGAGCCACCTGACAGTCCCGCAGAGCTAAAAAGTGGGCCTGAAGGCAACGACCTGGGGCAAGAGGCCTGACTATGGGGACAGGAGGAGAGCACCAGGGGCGGACACCATGCTCTCTGGAGGGGACATCCAATTTGGACACCCTGCTAAGGCAGGTGGGACTCGTGGTGACGGGGGGGGGTGGGACGGAGAGGGCACCACAACCGCGTGGCCACTTCCCCATCAGCAGGCGGAGTGCTCTCCTCGAGGTGCCTGGCACTGTCTGCCCTGAACTACACGGTGGTGGAGGTGCCAAGGAGCTTCTGACGCGAGGACACGCCCTGGGAGCCAGCAGCCTTGCTGTGCTGTGAGGGGCGGCCGCAGCTCAACCCCACCACTGGCCCTGCAGCCAGCATGGGGCCAGCACAGCCAAACCTGTGACTGATGGCAGTAGAGGCCAGGAAAGACCGCGCCCCTCCCGCCCAGCCTGTGCGGCCAAAGCCACGGACTCCATCCCCTGCGCCGTGGGTTTTCCAGGCAGCCACGGTCACTGGCCCAGGAGCAGCTCCTGAACTCTCTCTCAGCCATGCTTTGAGGGCCTCCCCTGTGCTGCTCCTGCTCTCTGCCCCACTCTGTGCTCTGAGCATCCATGAGAGCCAGCAGGGTAGAGTGGGAGCTGGGATGGCACCTGGTGCCTCCCACAGCTGCTCAGTGGACTCACGCTGGCTGGTGGCCTGTCTGCTGCTGTCCACACAGGAGGATGTGCGCGAGCATCCAAGCTGCTGGGGCTCTGAGCCCCCACCTGGGCCTTCCCCCTACTGCAGGGGCAAGGCCAGCGCAGCCCCCTCCTCAGACGTGAGTCTTAATGAGCTCACACCACTGCACGCCGAGTCTGTGAGCCCCTCCGTGGCCTGCAGGGGTCAGCTGCA
Organism: Ochotona curzoniae; assembly: GCF_017591425.1. Taxonomy (NCBI): domain Eukaryota; kingdom Metazoa; phylum Chordata; class Mammalia; order Lagomorpha; family Ochotonidae; genus Ochotona; species Ochotona curzoniae. Next base: position 654,373 of record NW_024466421.1, read on the forward strand.
CTGGCGTCCTGATGCTTCCTGAGGTCTGCAACTGGCACTGCGGGAGGGAGGGGGCAGAGGGCCAGGGGCGGGGGGCGGGGGGCAGGGGGCGGGGGGGCAGGGGGGGACAGGAGGCAGGGGGCAGGAGGCCGGGCTGCAGGGGGCCGGGGGCCAGGGGCAGGGGGTAGGGGGCAGGGCCCACATGCCAACAGCACACCCTGCAGCTGGCCATCTGGCAGGTCGTGGGCAGGATGCCCTGCAGCTAATTCGGTGACGGCTCTGCTGGGCAGGCAAGCTCCGGGTGCAGCAGGGACCAGAGGGAGGGGGAGACTGCATCTGAAAGGTGGGATCCGTGGGGGCCCCTACCTGCCCGAGCAGGACACCTAGCAGGTGTGCAGCCCAACGTGGCTGGACAAGCGAGGTCAGGAAGAAGTGGTCTCCCAGGAGGAAGCAGGGGTTGGAGGCCGAGACCTGAGGGACAGGCTGGCCTGGGCTAAGCTTTGACCCCACGTGCCTCCGACACGGGAGACTCAGCAGTGCACCCAGCACTCTGGGTGCCCTGGGCAAGTCCCAGATGCAGACCACAGCCCGGGGCTCCAAGCTGCTACTGCTTCCTTGCCCTGGCCATGCCCTCACCACCCCCCACGCCTATGGCGAGCGCCAGGCCTCAGGGAGGGGTCAGCTGGACATGGATTGGAGGAGTGGCCTAAGCTGAGGTCAACAGGGGCTGAGGGAGCCAGCGGTGGTTCAGCTTTGCAGACATGTCCTGGGCCACTCCTGTGTGTCGCCTGAGTTGAAAGACCTCCCCCGATGCCCTGTCCACATTTCCACCCTGAAGCCTGATCCCTGTACGCTAACCCCCTGACAGGGGCTTCTCTGAGTGGGACCCTGCAGGGCTCCGGGGCCAGACTCCCAACTGGCCAGACCATGCATACTGCAGCCCCAACTTACAGGGTGCCAACTCCCTACAGCTGAGCAAACAGCAGTTCAGGGTTGGGACTGGGAGCAGAGCTGTGTGACCTCAGATCTCTGCAAAACAGAGGCAGCCCGAGAGGGGAGAGGAGGCGGGAGTTCCCGAGAGGCCTGTCTACTACTGGGTGTGGAGTCACACTATGCGCCAAGTGCTGTCCTGCCCATGCGCTGTGTGCTGAGCGGGCCCTGCCCTGCTCACCGCCTCCTCCTGCTGCCTTGTACGCCTGAGCCTGGAGGCTGGCAAGACCTCAGCAGGTGCCACAGCTCCTCCTCCTCCTGCCCGTTTTCTGAGCTTCTCACCAGGCACCTGGTCTCCCCAGGGGACAGAACATGTTCCCCAATGACTCTGTGGCTGCGTCTCAGGTGCCCACTGCTAAGGGACACGGTGGGGCTGGAATGGGCTGGACAGCCAGGAGCCTGGGCCAGCCTCTCTGTGGTGGATGATGACCCCCCACCCCCACCCCACCGCCCCATGTGGGATCTGCAGTCAGATGGGAGAACGGCTCGGTGCTCCCCAGGCCCCATCCCCAGTTCCAGGCTGGCCCTGCCCCAGCCCAGCCCCCAGGGACCCCAGCAGCTGGGCCCACTCCAGGCCTTGGCTGGTACATCCTCCAGCTGCCCTCCCTGCTCTTCACACCTTCCACCTGGAGGTGTGAAATCCAATTTGTTGCCAACACTTCCTCCGGACCCCAAGGCCCAGCTGTGAAGGTGGCTGGAAGTTCTGGCCTGGGGGTGTCTCCAGCCCCTGCAGCTACTGCCCCCCTGCCCACTTGCTGGAGTGTGGAGTCCCCCTGGGCCCCTGGGGAGTGCTGGTGGGGAAATAGCTTTTCCTCCATCCAAGGATCAAACTCTGGTGCAGCCTGAGGGGGCGGGCAGGGGCTGGGCCAGAAAGGATGAGAGGTGGGGGCTGGCGGGAGCGGGGCAACAACAGACAGTTCTAGAATGCATCTGTTGTGGGAGTTCGTTGTCTCCAGGGCTGTGGACATGGCCTGCCCTGTGGAGCCTGGTGCCATTTCCAGGTCCTGAAGGACTTCCAGAGACCCCCGAGCAAGCAGGGCTTGTCCTGCACCCTGGGTGGGCGAGTGGAAGGGTCGTCTCTTTCTAGGCCAGCAGGATTGCAGGTGGTCCTGGGTCACCTGCTAGCTTCCTGTCCCTGCCCATCAGTCATCATGCGTGCTCACCAAGCACAAGCCTGCACTTCCCCCGTCCTCTCCGCCACCCACACACAGCTCTCCCTGGCAGGCCCGGGCACTGCCACACCTGCCGCCTAGCCCCAGTGATGGTTCCCGTGGTTACAGGAAGTGGGTGGACACCACAGTGACCTCAGCCAGGGATCTGGCACGCCCCGAGTGCAGCCAAGGCCACGTACAGGCCAATGACGGACAAGGGCCAACACTCCTGTCCTATCAGGACCAAGCAGGGCTGACGCCAGCACCCATGCAGAGGGGGTAGGCCAATGACGGACAAGGGCCAACACTCCTGTCCTATCAGGACCAAGCAGGGCTGACGCCAGCACCCATGCAGAGGGGGTAGGACACCTTTGTCTCCGCCACCCAGCTTGTCCTTCCCACTTGTGGTCCTCTGCTCTCCTGTGCGTTCCCCCACAGCCCGGGAAAGGCCCAGGAACGGACTGCTCTCTGCATAATAAAGGCCTGTTTGTGCTTGGCTGTTTGTGCTTGGCTGGTATTTTCTTTCTCGGGTGGTTGGTAGATCTAACACCCATGTCTCCGCCCCCTGAGTGTCCAGCCCAGCCTCCGCCTGTCTCATAGGGTCCCGGGACATGGGGTCTCATGGACACAGGTGACAGGGTCTCGGCCGGGGGTGGGGGTGGAGGTGGTGCGGTCAGCACAGACTCAGGGCTCTGCCTAGGGGAAAGGCAGGGCCGGCAGCAGCATGCTGACCACAGCCCATTCTGCACAGGGGGACATGGAGGCTCGCATACCCCAGTGCGCATGAGACAGAGGTGCCAGCAGGCAATGGGCAGAAGAGCCAGCAGTGTTCCTGCCCGCCCCAACTGTGGGTCTGGCCGAGGGACGCCCCAGAGGCCCCAGCGGTTACTGTACTCCCCTGCCTGGGCTCTCTCAAGACTTCAGCACAGCAGTCCAGCCAGGCTCCCTGTGTGCAGCCTGAGGTCCCAGGCCCAGCTCTGAAGCCTTGCAGCCTGCCGTGGCTCTGTACCCAGGGTGGGGGCAGGGAGCAGGAACTGGCGCTGTGGTCAACCCGTGTCCTGAGGGGGGAGAGGGGGTAGGAGCTGGCACCAGGTCAGCCGTGGCCGCAGAGTGGTCCCTGTACCCAGGGGCAGAGTGGGGTGGGGTGGAGGGGGCGGGTAGGAGCTGGCACCAGGTCAGCCGTGGCCGCAGCGTGGTCCCTGTACCCAGGGGCAGGGTGGGGTGGGGTGGGGTGGAGGGGGCGGGTAGGAGCTGGCACCAGGTCAGCCGTGGCCGCAGCGTGGTCTCTGTACCCAGGGGCAGAGTGGGGTGGGGTGGAGGGGGCGGGTAGGAGCTGGCACCAGGTCAGCCGTGGCCGCAGAGTGGTCTCTGTACTTTCTGTCCACTTGTTTGCCAGTGGCAGTGACCAGGGTCATCCTTGCACCAACCTTGTGTTAAAGTCCAGTGGAAACAAACTGCCATGGCTGCCCATGGTAGGAGCTGTGGAAGCCCAGGCCCGGACCTTCCCGACCGGAGTGATTTTTCCAAAGTAATTTATTAATTTGAAAGGTGGAACTATAGGGATGGGGGCGGGGAGACAAAGACAGATCTTCCACCTGCTGGTTCACACCTCACGTGGTCACAGTGGCCAGGCTGGGCAGGCTGGAGTCGAGGGCCAGGCCCTCCGTCCTGGGAGGCAGGGGCCGAAGTGCTTGCACTGTCTCTGGTTGCATCCCATGCACCTGAGCAGGGGCTGGCTGGGAGGCAGAGCAGCTGGGGCTTGCACCGATACAAGCAGCAGAACCAGATGGGCGGGCCCATCCCGGGGACCCTGTGATGTTCTGGCCTGGGGGTGGGTCTGGCCACTGACCTGTCCCCCCAACCCTCATCAAATCCAGGGCTCGAGTTGCATCTGCTGACTCAGAAAATCTGCTTGGGTTGACCCTCTGGCCCTGTCTCCCTGGGCAAGCAGGACACGTGGGCAGGACAGGGCACGGGGCAGGAGGGGTCAGTGCCGGCCCAGGGCTCTCACACGCTCTCACCATCGCCCTGCAGGCAGGTAGCTCCTGGGCCCGAGCCAGTTGCCAGCATGGGAGTGGGAGGCTCCGAGGGGCAGGGAAGGGGCAGAGCTGGCCAAGCGCAGCCCCCCTGTGGCATCAGCCTTTTCTGTCTATGCTCCCCAAACCTTACCAGGGGAGGAGTCTGGGCACAGCTAGGCTGCCTGTGAGCACCTGAGGGAAGACTAGGTATGCCAACACAGCCATGGGCAGGGCAGGGCAGGGAGTGGCACCCAGGGGGAACTCCAGGCGGGGTTCCCAACTGTCACTTCCACATGGGGGTCCACACAGGTTTCTGAAGGAGAGGCGGGGTCCTGGCCGCAGCTCCCAGCTGGGGAAGCGTCCCCCAAGGGGGCAGCCTCAGGGAGACGCACTAGATGGGGGCCTGCTCCTATGGGCACAGCAGGAGGGAGCTCAAAGGGGTCGGGCCAGGCTGGGCTCCCCACTCTGCTCGCTCCTTGTTCAAAGGCAGCAATTTTGCTTCCGGGTGCATCTCAGTAATTGCAATAATAAATTGAATAATTAAGCTAAATCCACAGAAGAGAATTAAATATTAATTTCTAATAAAGCATTCTGAGCGCATCCCCACAGAATGACAATGCACTGGGCACCCTCGGGCATCAGCACAGCAGGCCTGCCTCTGCCCCATCCCTGTGTGACCCTGGAAACTATCCTGAGTATGCCATCGCTGAGGGCCAGCCCAGGGACGGCAGGGACGGCACCGTGTAGGCCATGGGCGGCAGCCCGGAGCTCATGGGGCACACAGCTCCCAGCTGGCAGCAAGCAGCACGCCAAGGTAGATGCCGACATGACCAGGTAGATGCCAGCCCTGTCCCTGCTCACTCAGACCCTGCCCCTGCCCCCCCTGACCCTGCTCATACTCTGACCTTACTCACACTCTGACCCTGCTCACACTCCGACCCTGCTCACACCCTGAGCCTGCTCACACTCTGACCCTGCTCACACTCTGATCCTGCTCACACTCTGACCCTGAGCCTGCTCACACTCTGACCCTGCTCACACTCCGACCCTGACCTGGTACAGGCCGATCTCTCACCCTGGTCATCCTGAGCTCTGGGCTGGCTGCTCCTTGCTCTTCACCTCCCGAGCAGCCAGCTTTCTGACACTCACCAGGTTTGCCTGAGTCCCACGGGCTGGGCAGCAGGCAGACTTCCAAGCCCGGGGTCCCCACAAGGATTGGATAGCGGTGCCGGGGCAGGCCAAGGGTGGGCGGCTCAGGGGCATAGTAACACGGAGCTCCTTTGGGTATAGCCTCTCCCATAGCGGAGCTGGTCCAGCATCCAGCTGCTTCCAAGTGGAGGCCCTAGCCCAGCTGGCTGCTGGCTGTCACTCGTCAGCCTCCTCACCCTCACAGCCAGGAGCACCACCTCCAGTGCCTGGCGGAACACCAAGGCTCACGGAGCAGGCTTCAAACCCTGGCGGCTGGGCCAAGCTGGCCAAGTCCTGCCCAGAGTATGAGGGTTGAGGGCTTGTCATCCCTCTCCTGGCAGCTGCTGCAACTCCTGGCTGATGCTACTGAGGTCCCATTTTGTCCTCAACCGCTGGCCCGGCAAGGGCTGGGAGCCTGGCCCCTTGGCCTTGGTGCCCCTGAGTAGCCTGCTGGCCTGGTTGGACCCTCCACTGTCTCTGGCCTCAGCCTTGTGGTCTCATGGTACTAACAGTGCCCACCATTAGGTGACCACAAGTGGGGGGCTCACAGTAGCAGGTTTGGGTGTGCCACTGACCCTGGTATACAAGCGTGACCCCCATTCGCAAGTGCAGTGGGGCCCCACCACTGGCGTGTCCCCACCACCAGGGTGTCTGATTTTGGATCTGGTGACAGATGAGACAGGCAACCCCAGACAGGTCAGGACCAACACTCAACAGCCACCAATGGGGTGCCTGTCTTCCTCCCCTCCCCGGCTTCCAGCTGCCAACCTACATCTGTTAGATATGCCACTACCAGGTCTCCAGCCAGGCCTAGGATCCCAGGCTTGACCCAACAACAGCCACACCCTGGACCATGTCTGCAGCCACACCCTAGTGCGGAGGGCTGGGTTCTAGGAAAACAGGGCTGCCTTCTGCCATGCTCATTGCTGGGTCTCCAGAGTAATGGAGGTAAATGGGGAGACCCTGATGATGGCCGGCAGGGTGGTAGTGGGTGGATAGGTGGGAGTGGACAGATGGGCAGCTAGATGGGCAGATGGATGGGTGGGTGGATGGAGAGGGGGTTGTGACTAGGGATGGGTGGATGGATGAATGAATGGAAGGATGGATGGGTGAGTGGGTGGGTAACTGGGGGGATGTATGGGTGGGTGAGCACATGGGCAGCATCAAGTTTGAACAGAGGCAGTGATGCGGAGGGAACTGCTGGCAGGAAGCAGCACTGTTTCTTGTGTCCCCAGAGCTGGGGGACAGAGGGAGGTTGTTGCCAGTCCTGGCCACCCAGCCTTCTACCCCCTGGCTGTGCTCACTGTGGGCTGTGGCACGTAGGCGCTGGACCAGTCTGTTTCATGCCAAGGACTGCCAGGCAGACTCATTTAGGCTGAGCTGGATCTGGAGTCTGGCCCAAAGGGAAGGAGGGTGTGAGGGAGGAAACGCCGAAGCTGCCCCAGTACCAGGACCAGCCAGCCCAGGGCCACACCCTGTGTGCTCCCCCACACTACGGGCTTGACCCGGCCCCTTCCTAGCACCTGGGATTCTGTAAGCAGTGGATGCTGCCTGGGCTCCACAGGGACATGCAAGAGCCTCCAAATGAAATGATGCATGGAAAGTGCGTAGCCCGGGGCCTGGAAAACAGCAGACGCGGTCCTCCCCACTTCACTTATTCCCATTATTCTTGCATCTCATTGTGGTTATTATTAATTTAGAGAGTACTGCTCCATCATCAAAGGCATTGCAGAGGAGAAAGATGGAGTCTGTGCTGAAAACTAATTAGAGAGGGGCCAGGCAGCTTCGTGAAGAAGGGGTGCTTTGTCCAGGTCCGGGTAAGGGTGCCCCCTCCCAAGGCAGGGCGGGTGGGAGGCAGAGTCTTCCTGCAGGTCACTGAGTCGCAGCGGAGCAGCAGCACAGGCCTGCTGAGGTGTCAGGGTGCGCGACTTCTCACAGGGGGTTGGCAGCTCAGAGGAGTGCAGAGGGTCAAAGCAGGGGAAGGACATGTCCTGGAGGCCACTCAGGATGCCAAACACAGGAATGAGCAGGGAAGGAAGCCTACACAGGCAGGAACCTAAGGGTGCACACCCATGAGCATGGGCCTGGATGAGGACAGGGTCCAGACCAATGGGATTCCCAGAACCCAGATGTGGCCAGGGATACAAGCAAAGTGCAAGAAGAACAGATGCTACAAATGGGTCTGTGAGTGCATCTGTTGGGGCTGCAGCAGCAGCCAGCCAGCCAGCCAAGCAGCCAAGATAACCATCCATCCATCCACCCTCCATCCATCCATCCACCCTCCATCTGCCATCCATCATCCATCTGCCATCCATATTCCATCCATCCATCCATTAATCCATCCATCCATCCATCCATCCACCCTCCATCCAGCCATCCATCCATCCATCCACCCACCCTCCATCTGCCATCCATCATCCATCTGCCATCCATCCATCTTCCATCCATCCATCCACCCATCCATCCATCCATCCATCCATCCAACTAGCATCCATCCATCCACCATCCATCCATCCATCCATCCATCCATCCATCCACCCATCCATCCACTAATCCATCCATCCATTAATCCATCCATCCACCTACCCATCTATCTATTCATCCACCATTCCAATTCACCCATTCATTCATCCATCCACCCATCCATCATCCACATTTCCTCCCTCTTTCCCTCCCTCTCTTCCTCCTTCCCTCTACCATCATTCCTACTCTCCTTACCTCTCTCTTACCATCCTCCCTCCCATCCATCCTTCCCCTTACCCACCTGTCCATCCATGCTTCTGTCCACTCACCCTCCAAGAGTGACTAGGGTGGGTGTTGGGAGAGGAGCAGAGCAACAGGAGACTGCTGAGGACAGCGACACTGGGGGAAGGTGCCTGTATGGGCATGTAGATGGACAGGCTGGCCTTGTCTGGGGAGCCTACAGTGCATGCCAAGTGGAACACTGGGCCCAGCCCTGGGGCACTGGCTGGGTTCTGCTGGGCACCAGGTGCATGTCAGGCCCAGCTCAGCTCCCTGTGTCTGCCTCAAGTCACTGCAGCTCAGGAAGGACATACAGCCCAGTCCCAGGAGGCACGCGTGCCCTGTGCTTACCAGTTGGCACTTTTCCGGACACTCACTGGGGCCAAGCGTCATGCTGCCTCCCCTGCCTGGGGAGCTTGTCCTGCCAGCATCCCTGCTTGAGCACCAGGTGCCAAGTCAGTGCTGGCCTCTGGGCTAACTTGTGTTAAGCCTGGGGAGGGACTGACCCATTTAGAGCCATTTGTGGCCTGAGGGCAATGCCCCATGCCCAAGTTCCCTAAGCTGATGTGGGTCCCCATGAGATGGATACATCGGGGTCACAGGGCAGTGCTTGCATGGCAGGAATGGGGCTGGGGGACACAGCAGGAGTGCTGGGGACCCCAAGAGAGGAAGGGGAGCCATACTGCTCATCACCAGTCCCTTCCCAGCTTCCTCCCTCCCCGGCATCCAGCAGCTGGGGCCCCTGGAGGCCCACATCAAGGAAAGGGGCGGGCGCAATGGTGACAGCAGGGCCCAGGGGTGCCAGGTGCTGGGGCTGGGACAGATGGCAGAGGCTTTGATGAGGGAACTGCCTTGGAGGGGGCGGGGCCAGTTCCCAGGGCTGAAGCAGGCGGGGCCAGCCCTGATGGAAAGCTCACTCCTCGGCATGCTGTCACACACCTTGGGCCAAGGCCTGCCTCTCTAAGCTGATTCTAGGTGGCCAGCATGGACTTGCCACTCCTCGGGGGGACATGGGCTACCGCCTCTGTGGGAAGGGAGGGCCATGGTGAGTGCTAAGGGCAGGTGAGCCACTTGTGTTCAGACGTTTGAGAGTGTGGCAGGGGCTGCCTGCAGGACAGCAGGGCCAGCCCCCAGGCAGCAGCATGGCCATAGGACCCCTGTTCCCCAGGCTGGGGCAGCTTGGGCTGGGGCGAGTCTCAAATCAGCAGACTCAGCGGAGTGGGGGATGCCAGGTGCTGACCTGGCTGACCCGTGTCGCCCCCTCCCCTGACCCTCGATTCACAGGTCAGAAGCTGACGCCCCAGTGCCTCAGACAGAGGAGCTGCCATCTCCTCCCTCAGACTATTCCCGCTGTCTGCAAGCCCTGCCCAGCGGCCTGGGACCTCCAGGAGTCTGTGGTGCTCCCGCCCCACTGTGCTGCACACCCAACCAGCACCCCGCCAATTCAATTTCTGCCCCTCCAGGACCAGGCCCTCCAGGTGGGAACACACAGCCAAGATGAGGAGCAATGCTAAGGCTTTCAACCTCCCGTGAGGAAGGATGAACCGGCCACTCCATGCACCTGCCCCCAGCCCCTGCCTCATACGGGGGGCTCAGAGCCTTCACTGCTGCTCCCCTCACTGAGGTTGAGTTCCCGCCCCTTGGACAGCCCTCAGGTCCCTAGCAGACAGTGGGGAGTGTGGGCTGCTCAGCGTGCAGGATGGGATGCTGGTGTGGGGGGCCTCTGGGGGCTCCGGAGCAAACAGCACCCCTGGGCAGCAGCCAGAGGCTGGACTCTCCAGAGCACAGATGCCCATGCTGAGGCCAGGGGTCAGGCGTGCTGGGAAGAGAAGCTGGGTGGGTGCAGAGTAGGGGGCTCATGGCGCCAGCCCCAGGGCCCCCTGCAGCCACACGGCCCCTTTGTTTGCTGTCCCCCTTCCCTTCTAAGACCCCAGCTGCCCCCACCTCAGAAGCTGTTTCCCATGCAAATGTATTCAGAATACAGGCCATTTCAGGAACGTCTATTTGTATATATTTAGACTCTGTTTCAAAAGAATTATTCAGAATTGGAGCCGTTTGGAGGGGTGTGGAGATCGTTTCCTGAGCACTCTGTCAGAAACACCACGTTTCTTAAGTGGGTTACAGACACGGCACCCGTGGAGACGGACGAAGTCCATGGGCAGGCTTGAGGCGGGGTGCAAGCACGGGGCCCCATGAGGCTGCATCTTCTGCTCTGTGGGGACAGGTGGCTGGGTGTGTGTCGGGGTAGGGTGGGAAGTGGCTGTGTGGCTGTGTGACCAACCTCACTTGGCTCACATAAGACAGCTATGGCCCCCACCTCATGAGGAAGGCGTGACCAACCAGGAAGGAACTTGGAAGCATGAGTGCCACCTAACCCCACCCCTGGCTGGCTGCCATTCAGCCTGCAAACCATGGTTCCTGTCCCAGGGTGGGCACAGCCACGGGGTTGTCTGCCTTCCCTCACTGTAGGACTGGTGGACAGGGTGTGCTGTGTGAGGCAAGGGACTGTCCAGCAAGCACTGGCCGTGACCACTCCGATGAGCGCTCTAGCAGCAGTTTATCTGCTGGTGGCCCCTAACCCACACTGGCAGAGAGGGGGCCAGACACCCCCAGGCACTGCTGGACCCCGACAGCACGGATCACAGGAGCCCACCTGCAGGCTCTGGCTTGTTCTGCACACATGCGGGATGAGCACACAAGGCCAGGGACCCCCACCTCACAGTGGGGCTGGGCTGCAGGAGGATGTGTTCCCAGCAAGTAGACCCTGGAAGGGAGCAGCATTGTTACATTGTCAGCAGCGCCTGCCCCCAAGCTGGGATCATGGCAGCCTTTCCGTCTGAGTTTTGTGTTGTTACAATGGAGCTTTTGGAAGGAAGACAAAAATGAAAACAGCCTAGCCTTCCTCGCAGCTCCCCCGCTCCTCCCCTCTGCCCACCCGTTGGGCTCAGAGATGTGGAGGAAGAAAGTGGGAGGCACAGGAGGCGCTGGTGCTCTGGGCGGGGGCTGGGGCATGGCATGTGTGGGCCACGTGGCCAGCCATCCCTGCCCTTGCCCCTTCTCCCAGCCCTCGTGGCACGGGGTCTAGACGCCATCTGCCTTGGTTAAGGTGTGGGCTTCGTGGCAGTGGCCTCCTGCCTGGAGGAGGAGCCGAGTAGCTGGACAGTAGGCCGCAGCCTTGGACTCAGCAGCTGCAGCTGACCCACGGGGAAGCACAGTTGACAGCCAGCGAGCGTGGCCGTGGCAGCCCTGAGCCCAGAGCCACGTTCAGAAACAGCCCAGCCAAGTAGCAAGGGAAACCAAGTACAAAAGTAGCTTTTAAAAAATAGAATCAGAAAAAAAAGTGAAGTTTTAAGAATGGGATTCATTCAAGAGACACGGAGCACACATGGCCTCATGGAACTGGATTAGAGCCTAGGTTCACACAGAACAATCTGGAACAGTTGGTGCATCCTGGAGGGTCACATGATATGGGCATCTGGTTCTGGGGTGTACAGCAGCGGGACAAGGACCTGCACCCCGGACCTCCATTGGGCAACTATGACAATAAGACAGAGACGCTTAATGACGGGGATCGACGACCTCAGACGGGGGATGGCAGAGGCAACGGCGCTGAGGCCACAGCGGCCTGGTGCGGACAAAAAGGGTGACCTCATCCTGCTGAAAAGCTTTAAGTCACCCAGGATTTGCAGGAACCCCAGACGTGTGCATGACCCAAAGATGCAGCGTGGAGCAGGGAAGGCAGACGTCTGGCAGAGCACAGAATCTCCAACCCCAGAAGGGCGGCCACAAGGCACGTCTCAGCTGACGCCCGTGACACCAGGGCACGATGTGCCGTGACGGACAGGCATCTCCAGGCAGTGGACAATGTCCGTGCACCCCCAGAGCCACACCAGCCCAGCAGCACCCTGACAGCACAGCAGAGACAATGGACTTCCAGAAAGACCAGGAGGAGGGATTACTGCCAGAGGACACGATGATGGGGAAGGCTCGGCAGAGCCAATATGGCACAGAAACCAAACACCCCATGAGTGCCACGCTATGCCTCCTCACGGGGCCACTGCTTCGAGTCCTGGCTACTCCACTTCCCATTCAGCTCCCTGCTGATTTGCCTGAGAAAGCAATGGAGGTTGAGCCCAGTGTTTGGGCTCCTGCACCCACATGGGAGACCCTGAAGAGATTCTTGGCTCCTGGTTTCAGCCTGGCCCAGTGCTGGCTATTGCAGGGGTAAACCAGTGGATAAAAGATCTCTCTCTAACTCTTCCAAATAAATAAATCTTTTAAAAGGGACTCCCTGAGCTCCTTTGCCACTCTGGCCTGTCACAGGAAAACCAGGAAAACAGCCAGGGCACAGGTCACGACAGCCAGGGCACAGGTCACGACAGCCAGGGCACAGGTCACGACAAGCTGAGGTCAAAGGGAGAAGGGCGTGGCAGGGACACGCAGCCCACCCCTGACGAACACGGATGCAGAGACCCTCACTTAGCCAAAGAAGCCCTCCCCACAGCGCAGCAAGATGCAAGGATGGCTCAAGGCGCGCCATGCACTGTGCAGCCAGGCTGAGATCCAAGTTCATGGGCATCTCTGGAACCACAGAGGCCCAGCCCATGGCCAGCGCCAGGCGTGGAAGGCACACAGCTCACAGCCCACACCAGGCATGGAAGGCACATAGCCCACAGTGCATGCCAGCGTGGAAGGCATACCAGCCCATGGCCAATGCCAGGCACGGAAGGCACACAGCCCATAGCCCGTGCCAGACATGGAGGGCATAGCAGCTCACAGCCCACACCAGGTGTGGAAGGCACAGCAGCCCACGGTCAATGCAAGGCATGGAAGAAACAGCAGCCCACAGTCAGTGCAGCCCACGGCACACACCATCCTCAGCGGGCCAAACGAAGCGGCTCCTTTGAGGCCTGGAGCCAGCCCAGCGTGCTCCCTTGCCCAAGCCCACTCTCTCCATTTCTCTTCCACACAGAACTGCAAGTCCCAGCCAAGGCAATTAGGCAAGAGAAGAAACAAAAGCATCCAAATTGGAAAGGAGGAAGTGAGACGGGCTCTGTGTGCAGATCACATGGTCTATATATAGAAAACCCCGAGGGTGTCACCACAAATCTGTCGGGGCGCAGGCAAGTTGCAGGATGCAAGAATCGACAGAGCGAAATCAGCAGCGTTTGTAGATGTGAACCCTGAGCCACCCAAAGACAAAACACAGCAAGGAAATAATCTCACCTACAATAACAGCAAAGGTCTATGTGGAAACCGAGCTCACCAAGGCAGTGAAACGCCTGCGCAGAGAACCACAGCACACTGAGAACAGAAGCAGGAAGAGGCACAGGGCGGAACCATGCCCTGTGCTTGTGGCAGGGAAACCCCCCCACACCCAAACCCACGCGAAGGGTAATGCAGTCCCCATCGAAAATCCAGCCACATTTGACACCAAAAGAGAAAGAAGTGCTATAGCTCACATGGAACCAAGAAGATGCCTCGACAGCCGGAGGCCTCTTGGGCAAAAGGAGCAAAGCTCTGAAGGTCTCGCAGCCGCAGAGCTCAAAATCTGCTCCATGCCTACTGCTCCATGCAAGACTGCCTGGTGCTGGCCTGGAACCAGAGGCCAGGCCAAAGGGACAGAGTGCCGGGCCCAGCCGTCAGCCAGCACTGTGCCTGACCTCGGACGCCAGTGCCACAAGACACCTGCCGTCAGGCGATGGGCAGACTGTGCCTGCTCCCGGTAGGACCGCAGCGACATGGACGTCAGGAAAACTGCAAGGAGAGAAGCCTCCATGTGTTGCACCTCCCACACCTGCCCTGAGGGTAGGCCAAGCCTGAGCAGGTGTGCGGTGCCACGGTGACAATCCCGCTGGGGATGTTCCATCCAGGGTGAGAGCGCCTGGGAGTTTGGGCCCCAGCTCCTCCGCTTCAGATCCGGCTCCCTGCTGACCCACCTTGTGGGAGGCAGCAGTGACCTCTGGAGTAGCTGAGTTCACGTCACCCGTGTGGGAGACTCCGATATAGGCCTGGTCATTCCGGTTGCCCTGAGACACTGGAGAGCGAGATCTCCCCGTCTCTCTCCCTGCTTTAGAATACGTGCGATGCCAACACACAAGGTCAGGCTCCCGGTTTCAATCCCTGATGCTCTGCTTCTGCTCCAGCTCCCTGCCCACGACCTTGGAGAGCAGCAAAAGATGGCCTGGGTGCTTCGGTTCCTGTACCCATGTGGGAGACCTGCACGAGCTCCAGGCTTCTGGATCCAGCCTGGCCCAGCCCTGGCCATTGCAGCCACGTTGGGAGTGAATGAGCTGATGAAAGATTTCTCTCTCGCTCGCTCAGTCCCTCTGACACTCTGCCTTTCAAGTAAGTAAATATTCTTTAGAAAGAAGAAAATAGAGACACAAACATTTGTGCACTGTTAGTGGGAGTGTACATCAACGTGGTCATGGTGGCTACTGTAAGAAGCCTCCCCAAAAAGTGAAAGACAGAGCCAATGACTGGCTAGCAGGTCCCCACTCTGGATGCCCACACAAAGAAACCGGAGTCAAGGTCTCCAGGAGACACCTGCAGCCACAGCGAGACCTGAGCCAGGCCCGAGTCCATGTGGTGCAAACACAACAGATACCAACACCCCCGGCCTGATGCACACACCGCCAAATGATAGCGACAATACTGCAGCACACCCAGGGAAGTGGAGCAGTGTGACATGCTGGAGTGATGTCACACGCACACACACTGGAGTGATGTCACACGCACGGGAGTGATGTTGTACATATCAGAGCTGTGTTGTGACGGTAAGCTCTGGAGAAGCAGTCCCCAAGGAAGGGAGTCCTGTTGCTGGTGGCGACATAGATGAACCTGGAGAACACTGTGTGATGTGACAAGGCATGTGCTCAGACACCCTGTGCGATGCCATGTCACCTGTGTGTGTGATCCTGATGACATCCTGCTCTGAGGAACAGCGCCAACGAGGAGATGCGTGTCCAGGGGCTCCCAGTGTGGGCTGCAGGTCAGCACTGCCTTGTCGTGTGGGAACACTGTCAGCCCTGGCACACTGGCACTCCCACTGCCATGAGTGGGAGCTGATGGCTAAAACACCGTGTGCCTGGATTAGAGTCTGGCTCTGCATCGGACGCCAGCTTCCTGCTAAGACAGACCTGGTGGCAGCTCAAGTGCTTGGGCTCCTGTGGGAGACTGGACTGCGTTTCCACATCCCAGTCACGCCTGTGGTCACGGCACTTGGCAGACTCAGCGGGGAGGAACCCTCTTACCCTGCTCGTCTGCCTCCCTCTCTGCCTCTCCACACAGGCACGTTTCTAAACTGCCCTGAATGTGAGCAGCAGAGATGCTAATTAGCCTGATTTACGCGTCCCCCAGGGGTACCTGTGCATCCAAGCGTCACACAGTACATCGCAAGCACGCACAGTTTGGCATTCGTCAATTAAACAGTGTTTTGTGAAAGGGAAAGTAAGAATGCCGAACACGTTCTCCGTCGTAACCTTGAAGTCCAAATCAGACCAGGTCAGTGAGAGTGATGGGGTGTCAAGGCTGCCGCGGGCCCAGAGAAGCTGGAGGGAGCTTCAGGCTGCGAGCGAGGCCCCAACTACCACCACTGCTGCTACCGTTGCTGCCAATCCAGGTCACGATGGGAGTCCTCCCCAGGCTGAAGGGTGCGGCTGCATCAAGAGCAAGGCTCCTCATCAGCCTGGGAGGCTCTGCGGGTCACCCCCACCCGAGGCCCCCTCGCAGGACAGAAGAAGCCCCTTCCAGCAGCAGAGCACAGGGGGCCTGCCCTGGCACCCTCACCTCCATGGCACCAGACCCCGAGTGGAGGCTGCAGGACAAGATGTGGGCCTGGAGGAGGACGTGCTGGGTACGAGCACCAGGGCTGTGCTCCTGAGGGTGAGCGCCATCTCCAGAGGCAGCAGGAATGGCCTCTGGGGCAAGTCAGAAATGACAAGGGGCCAGCATTGCACTGTAATGGGTGAAGCTGCCACCTGCAGTGCTAGCATCCCATTTAGACATCAGTTCAAGTCTCTGCCAATGACAAGCGCGGGACCTCCCAGACAGAAGCCTCAGGAATTGCATTGTCTAAGCCTGGAACAGTGCAGACGCACATGGAGGAATAGCAGCTGGGATGCATTGTGAGCAGTGAGGGAGGGCAGACGGATAGCTGGGTGCCGCCACTGGACCCCGGCTCTTACCAAGTTTACCCACAGCTCCACGCGATGCCGGAGACCATGCTAATAGCATGACCCTCACAACCTGACCAGGGGATGCCCAATCCACTAGGGGCAGGAGCCTGGCACTGCCACCCCCTCGCCTGGCACAGGCATCCCAGCCAAGATGTAGCAAGAAGACAAGATGGACGCAGGGAGGGCACTGGGCAGGCACAGACACTCCAGGAGAAAGGAGTCAAGGAGAGAACCTCCAGACATGGGACACGGGAGGTCAAGGAGCTAGGGAAGTACCAGGGCAGGTCTGCCAGCCTCAGGACCAGGGCACATGTGAACACACACATGTTCACGTGTGCCCAGGTGCAACATGCAGTCACGTGTGCTCACTTGTTCATGAACTGCATGTGTGCCCTCACGTGTGCGTGCGTGCTTGTCTGTGCATGTGGGAGGGCATGCGTGTGGGCGTGTGTACACACACTCTACAGTCATTAAGACAGAGAAACCCAAACAATCCAATTTTAAAAATGGGCAAAAGGCATGAACAGACTTTTCCCAGCAAAGGAAACACAAATATAAACATATGAAAAATTCCAGCCTCGTTAGTAATCAGGGAAATGCAAATGAAGACTACAATTAGATACGTGCTCACACCCAGCAGACTGGCGACAATGAAGGCATCCGATGACACAGAAGTGGCCAGGGAGCCAGGAGCCTCCGCCTTGGAGACGCCCCTTTCCCACCTGAGTAGCCTGGCCAGGCCCTGTGGTCACAACTCAGTGCCCAGTACAGCAACCGCCCCCTCCTCTCAGAGCCAGACAAGGCGCCCTGATGGCTCTGTTCACGGCACCAAACCCCGGGAACATGTGTGTGCTGGAGAGGAGAGTGGGCCTCGAGCAGAACATAGCCACACCAGGCCCTGCACACAGCCCTGGGAGAAAACAGAGGGAGAGCAGGTAGAGCCTCAAGGAGCCAGGACTGTAACTCAGATGGGCTGAGCTGGGCTGAGCAGGGCTGGGCTGGACAGAGCAGGGCTGGGCTGGGCTGGGCTAGGCTGGGCTGGACAGAGCAGGGCTGGGCTGGGCTGAGCTAGGCTGGACATGGCAGGGATAGACAGGGCTGGGTGGGACTGGTCTGGGCAGGGCAGAGCAGGGCTGTGCTGAGCTGTGCAGGGTTGAATTGGGCAGGGTTGAAAAGGGATTGAACAGGGCTGGGCTGTGCTAAACTGGGCAGGGCTGGACAAGGCAGGGTTGGGCAGGGCTAGGCAGGGCTAGAAGGGGCTGAGCAGAGCTGGGCTGCACTGGGCTGAGCTGGGCTAGATTGGACAGAGCAGGGCTATGCTGGACACAGCAGGGCTGGGCTGGGCTAGGCTGAACATGGCAGGGATGGACAGGGCTGGGTGGGGCTGGTCTGGGCAGGGCTGAGCAGGGCTGTGCTGGGCTGTGATAAGCTGGGCAGGGCTGGACAAGGCAGGGTTGGGCAGGGCTAGGC
Source organism: Ochotona curzoniae (assembly GCF_017591425.1). NCBI lineage: Eukaryota > Metazoa > Chordata > Mammalia > Lagomorpha > Ochotonidae > Ochotona > Ochotona curzoniae. Next base: position 672,091 of record NW_024466421.1, read on the forward strand.
AGGGCTAGAAGGGGCCGAGCAGAGCTGGCTCGCTCTCTGTGAGCTCAAAACTAGCACAGGAGTGAGCAACAGTGGGCAGCCAGCTTGCCACCCCCACTCCCTGTGTGAGGTAGGAGAGGGAGCAAAGATCAGAGCTGAGGCTGGGGTCCTGCCTGTCCTTGGGTTGGGAGTGGTTCATCAGACCATTCTGTCCTAAGCCTATGTTGTCAGCAACTGGGAGGAACATCTGGGCACATGTAAGGAAATGACCACATAGGAGGCCCACGGTCACTGTCGCAGCCGCCCTTAGGCCATCTGGGAGTCAGCGCTGGCTACATGCTGTGTAGTCAACCTGGCATGGACTCTGCACCACAGGAGACTCCCACACGCTCAGCGTCCCCTTGCTGGGCCACCCAGGAAGGCACTGCCAGGGGCCCTGCCCGGCTCCCAGCTGGAGCTCACTGTCCACCCAGCCCAGCTGGCACTGCCCTTCCCCTCCTCTCCTGTAACAGCTCTGGCTTGCTTGTCCCTGTGCTACTCTCTTGCACAGAGGATGGCCTGGCCAGCTTGGGCTACTATAGAAGGCCCTAGACATGGGTGGCTCTGCCACTGCAAGGCGACCTGGGGTGACCTAGGGTGATGTGGGGTAGCCTGGGGTGGCTCACGGAGCATCCAAAGGATTACCTAGCAGAAGCTGGCTGCATCCAAGGGTCCAGGTCCTTCACCTCCCTGGGACCAAGCCTACCCCTCTTCCACACTCACTGGAATGGCCCTGGGAGAGCAAGGCCACCAGTCCCTTACTCACTCAGCAGACGTACTTTTGTGTCTATGGGGGCCAGGACCTGCTGGAGACAGCCTCCTCTACCTGCTGCCGTCTCCACAGGAAGGAGCCTGGGGCCTGCATGGGAGGGCAGGGCAAGTCCTTGGAGGCAGACAGCTCCATGGCCTTGGGACCCCAAGCCAGGTCCTCCTCCAGCAGGTGCCCAAGACTGCTCCTTCAGTGGCTCAAGCCTTGTTGGGCATCGGGCTGAATCTACATGAGGAAAACACAGAGATGAGGACACCTGGCAGTCCGGGACATGAAGAGGGTGAGGTGAGGAGTAGGGAGGCAGTCCCTGATTCTGCTGGGCTGCCTCAGGGCAGAGATGGAGCCCAGCACCCCGAGCCATGTCTGCAGGATGGGCCAGGGTGGGGTCGGAGACCCGTGGGGCAGGTCCGAGAGGCTCTCCTGCCCACCCCAGCCTCCCTCCCTTCTTCAGCACACCCCAGTGGCACTACTGCCCATCCCAGCCCTTCTGCAGCCACAGCCTAATGCACAAGAGGTGTTTCTGGCCGTGCCGGGGACAGGCGTGACACTTGCTTCCTCCAAACAGATGCTTCTAACGCTGTTCTCTCTCTTCCGTGGTGAGCTTGGCAGTGTGGCAAGGGCTGGCTGAGCAGTCTAGGCCTGGAGCCATGGGTACAGTGGCAAAGCCATATCCGCCCTGCCGGGCACAGGGAACAGGAGCCAAGCTGAGCCTGGCATTCGAAACCCTTTGTTCCTCAAGCAACAGCAGCAAGAGGAGGACAAATTCCACATCTGAGGGGTCAGAACCCCATCAGGATCTCCGTGAGGGAGCCCCTTAAGTCCTTCCCGGACCTCTCACTCCTTTCTTTCTAAAGGGTGCTATAGCTCTGGGTGGCCACAGCCGAGGGCAGTCATGTCCCCGTGGAAGTCACAGAACTGAGCCAGCCACCCACCCGGGCCACACGAACCATTCACTCTGCACACTGCTGTGTTGCTGACAGCAAAAGCCCCGGGAAGGGGAGCTTTGCCAGGGTACACATGGTGGAGTCGTGAGGCCTCCTCCCCAGAGAGGAACAAGTCGGAGCGCTCACCTGCTGAGGTTTTACAGCAATGCAGGTCCAGGCACAGTCCCAGGTACCTTTTCAGGTTCACAGCAGTGGAGGGCTGGGACACAGGGAGGTGAGCAGGTGCCGAAGGCAAGGGCATCCATGAGCAGCCCGTCTGGTTGGTGGCGTAGCAGTGAACCCCTGGGCATTGCCGAGACTGCCCACATGCACACTGCAGGCCCCAGAGGGGCTGCCTGCAACGTAGGACCTGCAGGGAAATAAGGGAGGGACAGCGCAGGGGGCAGGTGCACAGGCCTTGCACTCAGGAAAGCCAGCGGCACCAGCTGCAGGTGCGGAAACTGTCCCTGGTGCTGACGCGTGCCCCAGTGGCGCCCTGCGTGAGAGCTGTTCACGGTGCTGACAGAGCGTCCTGAGACAGCCTGGCAGGAAGCTGTCCACGGTGCTGACGCGCGCCCAGCAGCTGCGTGGGAGCTGTCCGCGGTTCTGACGTGGGCCAGGTGCCCTTCCCAGGAGCTGAGGTTGAGGTTAGGAATCTCCCAGGAAGCCTGGGGCGGCCTTCATAGGGCAAGAGAGGGCTTCCCCTCCGGGTACAGAGTGCCAGGGCGCCCCCAGGTCTCCCACCAGAGGCACAGCGACCCCTGTGGAACAGCTGGCTGTGGCCAGGTCAGGTCGTAGCATCTCTAGGCCTCTCCTGCTGTTACACTGGCTGGACCTACGGGCTGATGGTGTTGACGACAGCAGGACAGGAATGGGGGTGTGGGACGGTGCGCTGGGCAGAGTGATAGGTCCTTCAGGCTCCACTTAATGGCCCCAGAGGAAGGAGAGTGGGTCAGAGATGTTCAGAATTCAGCCCAGCCAGGACTCGAGACAGGACACCCCTGGGCTTGGGCCCCTGGCAGTGCCCAGACTGTATCACACAGGACCAGTATGCACTGGCCAACAGCACTGGCCTCATCCTGGACTCAGCCATGGTCCCAGTGAGGTTCCCCTCTGGGTGGGTATTGCCAGGGTTGTGACCCTGCCCATGTGATGGGGCAGTGACACCAACAGCAGCCACAAAACCAGACAGTGAGGCCACCTCCCGAGCCCAGGCAGTGGGCACAATGCAGCCAACTTGGATGTCCAGGGAAGAGAGACCCTGGATGAGACTCACCATGCTGGAGGCCTCACTGCTCACCTTGCTCTGAGGTTGCTGAGGGCACATTGCTCTGCCCTAGGTGCTTTGTTGGCTCCATCTCTGAGTAGCAGGACTTCCGGTCTCCCAAAGACTCATATAAGGATCAGAGGAGGAGCTGTGGCCAGCCCTGGATAAGGTGCTCAGGGTACCACAGCCACGGAGCCCGGAGCTCAGAACAAGGCAGGGAGTGTGGGAGACTGGCATGGGAGTTGGGAGGTTCAGGCACCCCCCACTCATGTCTGCCCACACCCTGATGAGAGACCCTGCCAGAAACAGACATCAGTGGTGCATACAGAAACCCCCAAAGCAGCCAGTGTCCCCCAGGCCTGCCCTTCCCCAGCCTCCCTTGGGAGAACGCCCTGGGCCTGCTCTGCTGGGTGGAAGTGGCACTGCACTGCAGCATTTTAATACCATCAACCCAGAAGTGTGTGTGTGAGAAGCCTGGCTGGGCCAGCTGAGTTTATCCTACTCTTCATGCCTGGGAGGCAGCTGCTGGCTTTCCCCCGGCCCCGTGGGATAGGACCACCTGGCCCCTCACTGAAACCCACAGTCACTCCAGACTCCCACTGTTGGCGATGTGTGCTGAGCTCCCAGGACAGCCTGAACTTTGAGCTCTGTGTACAGTGGTGGTAGAGGGAGAAGGTGGTGCAGCCCTGGGGCCATCCTGCTTCTTGTCTGGGAGTCACTCCCCGGCCCTCCCCTTGCCCACTCTACACAGACTTGGAATGGGATTCTGGCCCTGCCCCTTGCCAGCAACCTAGGCAAGGGAAAGTCACAGCCTTCTAGTCTCTATATCACGGCATGAACAGGCTCAAGGAAGGACGGTGGTGGGGATGGAATGTGGGAGTGGGCAGGGGGCAGCTCTGGCAAGGTCAGATTCACTCTGGGGACCCTGGGGACTGCCATTCTGTGCCTGACACCCCCCAACATGGCCCAGGGAATCTGTGTCTTGGCTCAGCCTTGTATTGGCCAAAGGGATGGAGCCCACCTGTCCCACCCTGGAGAGGAACCACGGAGAGCTATGAGCATGCCCCATGGGGCTCCTCTCCTGAGGACACAAACCTCCGGGGTGGGATGGCAATGAAACAGGGACGATGTCATTCCACCACTCTTCCTCCATGAATCCCACTGCTGCTGCTTCCCTGAGGCACACAGATGGAGCAGTGCATCCAGCATCTATCCCAGCTCCGCCCCAGCCCAGGGGCCACCTCAGCTGGCTGCAGAGGCAGAGCAGAGGGAGCTCTGCCCTAGGCTCGCTCTGCAGCTCAGAGCCACAGGTAGTGCAGGCAAAGTGCTCATTTGCATGCAATTTGCATACAGCTGCTGACAACTCCGGAATCCCGCACCACCTTGGAGCAGCATTGTTCCTGCTTTGAAAGGGACTTTCCCACGCTCCTCTGCATACACCCTCCTGGTGTATGGGTGTGATGGGTGCTGTCCCCTCCTCACCCCTCTCTGAAGAGGTCGGCTCCCACTCTGAGGGTGACCTTGGACAGGGAACCTCTTCTTACACCCTCACAGCAGGGGGGTCAGGTGGGTAGGACGAGGGTCCTGCAGGAATGGCACTGAAGGGCAGCAGCCCCCACCCACCCAGGAACACAGCACCCTACCCTCAGGCCTCCTGACAGACTGAACCCCTGGGCCAGTTGGGAAGTCGTAAGTTGCCCCCCTGGGAGCTGCTGGCAGCCACTTCCTGCAGCCTAGGGGCCTCTGAGTGGCTCCTCCCATGCAGCCCCACCCTGCCAGCCACCTGCCCTTGGCAGCTTCCCTGCTGGTGCTGCTGCTGGGCTGGGCTGGCAGGCCAGGATAAGGCAATGGGGCTGGGAAGGTGCATGGCAGTTGGCGTCTGCACCCAGGGCTGCCTTTGGCTCAACTTCTCCGGAGAAGTGCTGGTGGCCAGGCAGGCACCAGGAAGACACGCTTGGCTGGCATGGAGCACTGCTCACACACTCACCATGCTCAGCAATGCACTTGTGCCTCACATTTCATTTATTTATTTATTTATTTTAAGGAGAGACAGAGAGATCTTCCATCCACTGGCTCACTCCCCAAATGTGCATAATGGCTGGAGCTATGCCGATCCAAAGCCAGGAGCCTCTTCCAAGACTCTCACATGGGTGTAGGAACCCAAACTTTTGTCTTAATCGTGCTGGGTTTATTTGTTTTAAGCTACACAGGCCTTGGCAATATCGGATATCATCTCAGGACTCCCAGAAGTAAGCACTTCTCCATGTTCCCTGTTAATACGACGCTGGCTGAATGAGTACAGGCACAAGTAATCCATGCAAGGTCACCTTGCGCTGGTCTGTTTGTGGATCTACCAGTATGGGTAGCGGGCCCCACGGGGGCTCACATGCCTGGGTCTGGCTGGCTGGTGCCCCCACGGGGTCTCACATGCCTGGGTCTGGCTGGCTGGTGCCCCCGTGAGGGCTCACACGCCTGGGTCTGGCTGGCTGGTGCCCCTCTTGGGGTCTCGGCATTCATTGTTGCTGGCTCTGGCTTTGGCTCTGCCTTTGCCTGGTGCATTTGGGATTTTTCATTTTTCTAGTTTCTAGGAATGTTTACATGAGTTCGGATGTCTTCTGTGGAAGTTAGGCAGAACACACTTTCAAGATCTTATTGGTTCAATGCCTTCGTTGTAGGAAGATGCTCCCCTGTGATTCAATTTCTTTAATGGTTCTAGAAATCCTGAGCCATTTAGTCTTGAGTCAATATTGGCAAATCACACTTTTCTAGGAATCAGGAAGCGGTTTTTCCAAGTTTCCAAATTTGCTGGTCTAATATGGTTCACAGAATTGTTTGTGGTCTGTATGCCCTGGTCCAATCTGACCAGCCTGTCCACTTCACAGTCTTTCCAAACTTTGGCTTTGTGGAACCTGGTAGGGCTTAAATAAATAAGAAAAACAAATTTTAAAATGGAGGGCTTAAAGTTATAGAAAATGCATATGACGGAAAACTGCACAGATTGCAAAATTTCTTGGCAAGCTACGTGTCTTTTATCTCCATTTCCCATGGGTTTTGAAGTCCATGTGTGTCTGTGTGCTACATAACCCACCAAATTCTGCTCTTTAAAATCCTTCCCTTCCTAATCTGGGTTTATCCTATGGTGCATTTACCTTTTAAAAACCACTTTTAAGCATCAATTCTCAGCGTTCTCCTATAGCACAAGCATTGAGGCCCATGTACTTCCCAGAGGCAGTGTGGGAATCCAACATGTGCAATAGTCTTCGCAGAGCCGGGGGGAAGGCACCCACACACGCGTGGCGGCTTGCTGGTGGCTCGAGTCCTCTGGAACAGTGTGACAGTTTCCACACATGTGACAACTTTGTGCATTGCACTTTCCCATCTCGCAGGGACAGCAGAGCCCATGGCTGACTCCTCCATGCCATTTCTGATGCGTGCTCTGATGGCCCCGCCCCCATCACAATCTGCCACCTCCTCACCCGCTCAAGAAAGTGACAGCCTGCTTGCTCAGGCGAGGCCCTGCAGGGCTTCCCTCTCTTCTCGTCCACCGCCACCTTGGGCTGGTGGCACCCCTCCATGTCCCGTGCAGTCCTGCTTGCCCTGGCTTTCCGTGTGAGCTCCGAGCGCTGGGGTGACGCCGTCTGGCCTGCTCCTCTCTGGAGTGCTTCACTGGTCTCCTCTCCCCTGTGCGTGGGCAATCCTGTGCCACCCATGGGATGGGCATTTGGTGCAACAATGAAGACGCTGCCGGAGACATCCACACCCCACGTCAGAGGTGCTGCTTCCAGTTCAGCTCCCTGCTCATGTACACGCTGGGAGGCAGCAGCTGGTGGTAGCTCCCCACCTCCCACGTAAGACACACAGATCGAGTTCCTGGCTCTTCATGGGGCCTGGCAGCCATGGCTGCTGCAAGCATTTGGGGCACGTGGAAAAAATATTTCTCTCTCTCTGTATTCCTCTCTCCCCACCTATTACATAAAAGAACTTTTAAAAGCTTCTTAATAAGAGACATTGAATTATATATGTGCATTCACTTAACTACCACCACCACCAAGACACAGACCACCCTCTCAGCACAAGGAGTACTCTCCTGGGGCACTGGGTCATCCCACTCTCCCTTGGTGGACAGCCCCTCTCCAGGGACACAGAGTGGCTGGTTTTTCCTGGCTGCCACCAGGCCTGTCTAGCCGCCATCTCTGAATCACACGGGCTGCCTGGCTTTGGCCACAGACTTTTTCATTACGCACAGTGCTGTCTGCATTCACCACTGAGCTGCTCTCTTTTTTTTTAAAAGGTTTATTTATTTTCTCAAAAAAGCAGATTTACACACAAAAAGGGAGCGATAGAAATACTTCTGTCCCTGCCTGGCCCTCAACACTGGGCTTTTGACCTGGTCGCTTCTGAATCCCCAGGAAGATTTGAACATGCTGCGCTTTGGAACTGTTGCATTTGGAAGTGGTTACTTTGTATTCCCAAGCAGCAGTCCGCTGTATGGGTGCGCGGCAGTCCAGCCGCAGCCAACCTGCGGTACTGGGCAGGACTCTTGGGCACAGTTTTCGGCAAGCAGGCGTCTTTGTCTCTCCAGTGGGTGCTCAGCAGGGCACCTGCTGGGCTACCTGGAGCTGTCAGGCTTGCTATGAGCATCGTGAAGGCTTCCACGACCATGGGGTTCTTGCCTCGGCCTTCACAGGAGGCGGGCGACAGTGTCCTGTGGTTTTAATCTGCATTTCCTGCACGGATGCTGGGCAGCTCTCAACAGGCTACTTGCTCTCTGTCTCCCTCGGTGGGATGCCCGACCACATCTTTTGCTCACTTTCTAACTCAAGTGCTGTGTTCTCTAACTGTTGGTGTTCAAGAGCTCTTTCCATACTGGCACACAGTACGTAAGGACCGTCCCGCAGTCACTGGGTTTGCTTTTCCTCCCCTAACTGGGTCCTCCACAAAGCAGAAGCTTCCAGTTTTGAAGAAGGAACCCTTGAGGTTGTTTTTAATCATGTAGAGATATGAATAGAGACTAAGCTTAGCACTTAACTTCCTTGCAGATAACACGCAGAGCACAGAAGATGATCAGTTTGTCCTAATTAACACATAATCACAATCCAGTTGTTCCGTGTGAAAATTTAGCCCCTCCCTAAATTGGATATTTTAGTAATTTCAAATATTTTGAACAGCTGAATGGGGAGCCAGCATTGTGGCAGATAAAGACACCGTCTACAGTGCTGGCATCCCATTTGGGAGCTGGTTTGAGTCCCGGATGCTCCACTCTGGTCCAGCTCCCTGCTAACGCACCTGGGGGAGCAGCAGAGGACAGCCCAGCGCTCAGGCCCCAGCACTCGTGTGGGAGGTCTGGAGGAAGCTCCTGACCCCCAGCTCTGACCTGGGCCAGCCCCAGCCACTGTGAAGATCTCTCTGTGTCTCTCCTTCTTGCACTGTAACTCTGCCTTTCAAATGCATCAATACATTTATAAAAAACAAACATCAGAGCGAGCGTCTGCCTTGGCCCACGTTTCTTAAGCTCACCACCCCTGCCCCACAGCTCCCCTTGTGGGACCACAGCCTGCACCCAGCACCCCAATCAGCGGTTCTGGGTGCAGGCAATGCCCAGCCACACGTGAGTGGTGACCATATATGGCTCCCATGGGCAGGGACTCTATGAGCCGACCCAGGTGGGCAGTCACAAAGCCCTGGCTCTTTGCCCATGTTTCTGGCTGCTGATCTGCCTCATCCCTGTTCCTGCTACACTGTCACCCTGTGCTCTTCACCTCTAGCCGGACTCTGGCTTCCAGCTTCTCCCTGTAGTCCCTGCTCACCAGTCCCCACTGTCCACGCCCAGGAGGGCGCATGCCCACTCATCAAGGCCCCCAGCTCTGAAGCCTGCCCAGTCTCTCACAGCTATGAGCTCACCATCCCATGTTGCTGCCCAGTGAGATCCTGGGGTGGGAGGAGCTGTTTACTGTGCTGGTTGTGAAGGAAAAACCAGAACCATGGTCAGGGCACACAGAGGCCACACTCCCTCCTGCCTGCCACACTAGCCTGGGTCACCCACAGTGACTACTGCTACCCTCACTCCTGTTGTCCAGCTAAGTGGCCATGGTGACGGGTAGGGACATGGCCAGACCATGTGACGAGGGTACAAAGGCACACCAACCTTCACCCTGGTACTGACCTCACAGAGGAGCGGATAGGGGCTGAGGCATCCTGTGACCTCCAGGGCTCACACGTGCCCACCACACTGCCCAGAGGACAGTACTGCAGGGGCAGCTGCTTGCCTCCAGGCAGGTTCGCTCACTCAGTCTGGCTCTTACAGGGGTCCCGGCATGTGGCCAGGTGCGAGGCCAGGCGCAAGCTGAAGAGAAGGGCAGAAGGAAGTCGAGATCCCTGCAACAGTGTGCCCACCCAGTCTGCAGCTCATTCCAGGCCCCGGTGGGCTTCTGCGGGGGTCATTTCACCCCATTGCAAAGGGGTCCAGGGAAAGTTGCTGCCTCCAACGGGGAGCTCCGAGAAATGGAGCAGTTAGCCTGGGCCAAACCCCACGCATGCCATCAAGTGCAACTCTGAGATGGCTCAAAGGGGGTACATGATGAGCGGCGGCCTCTTGGGAGTGGTGGCAAGCACACCTGCTCTAATCCCCAGGACACTGACTGGTTGGTCTCTGCAGTCAGGGCCAGGTGCCAACATCCCAAGCACTGCCCTTGGTGCAGCTGGCCAGCACACAGGGCAGCAAGCCTGTCTCGCTGTGTGTGAGCAGCGGCTGCAGCCAGGGCCATATGGGTGAGGGTTGCTGACACCCTGGCATGGCTCTGAGCCCGTGCCTACTCTTGGTAAATGAGCGCAGGAGGCGGAGCACGAGACCAGTACCCTCACCGGGTCCAGCAGACCCAGACTGGGCGGTGGACACAGGATCCTGCCTGGGAGCCACATTCCAGCCCTCAGTCCTGGGGTGGGAGAGGGTAAGATCAGACCTGAGGACAGAGCCTGTGGGGAGCATCAAGCACCCCCAGGTGTGGGCTGCAGGGCAGCAGGCACTGGGCGGTGAGGGCCCTGGTGTAGGCAAGCAGAGAGCTGGGAGACACAAAGCAGCTTAACTTTGGATGTGCTCCACCACACTGCTGTTTTGCCATCACTCTCAGGGACGGAAGAGAGAGATCACCATGGAAGATACAGGTAACCAGGGCAATCGCATCCCTACAGCCGGCTCTGGGGCTCAGCTTCTGGGCTCTGCCTGGAGCTTCCGGCCCTCCTGGGCTCTCCTCACCCCCGTCCTCCTCTACAACCAGCCAGGTAGCCATGGCAACAGAGCAGCTGGTGTGCACCAAGCTGCACCTGAGTCAGGCAACGCCATCACTCACTCAGAGGTCCTGGCAGGTATGATGAGCTCTGGGAAAGTAGCCACTGCAAGCATAGCTGCCAGGCCAGCAGGCAGATGAGTCGAGGTGCCACCTCAGTGTGAGGTGGGTAGACTGTGAGCCATGACACCTGTGCCCTCACCCTGAGGCAGGGGTTACATGATGGGCTCCTGGGCAAGCTGGACAGCACGGGCTGGCTCCTGTGCTCCTGGCTGGGGTTCCACCACTAGCCATGGGGTGGCCTTGGCCCCACCCCTATATCACCTTCATGATAGTGGCTGGCTGAGAAGTCAAGACAGCCTTGTTCTGGGGCCCAGCAGCCTGGGTTCAAGTCCCTGTGTTGCTGCATCTAAGCTGTATCCCTGGGCCAGGTGATGCAATTCTCTCTGCTTGCTTTCATCTCTGGGAATTTGAGTGGGAATATTCCCTCCCACGGAGCTCATGTGAGTGACAGCAGCCAAATCTCAGATTGTGCGACCCACACTCATCCATCCCTCCCCATGTACTCACCCACCCATTCATCCATCTCCCTACCCAACCACTAACACATCATCCACTCACCTCATCCACCCACCCACCCCATCCATTTATTCATCCACCTGCCTATTCACCACCTGCTTACCCAACCATCTACATACTCATTCGCCCATCCACTTAGTAATCTACCCATTCATCCATCTACTCATCCCATCCATCCATCTTCTCACTCACTCATCCATCTACCCACTAATCCATCCATCCATCCATCCTTCCATCCATCCATCCATCCATCCATCCATCCTTCCATCCACCCATCCTTCCATCCATCCTTCCATCCTTCCATCCATCCATCCATCCATCCATCCATCCTTCCATCCATCCATCCTTCCATCCATCCATCCTTCCATCCTTCCATCCACCCAAGTATCCATGAACTTACCTGTCTCATCCTTGTCTTCAGGCAGCCACCCATCCCATCCATCCATTCATTCAATCATCCACCCACTAACCCATTTATTAACTCATCCAACCACCCATACATCTACCAACTAATTGTCCGTCCAACACCCAACTGTCCCTCCACACTAACCCACTAACCCACCCATCCATGTGTCCACTCACCGAGTAGTCACTGGGTGCCCACCTAGTGTCAGGCATCCTTCGAGGAGCTGCAACCCAGCAGTGAGGAGAGTGAACAGAAGCACCTATTACACAGGATGTGCATGTGGAAGGAAAGACAATGTAGCATATGCCAGGCCACGCAAGATGGGATTCCAGACAGGGGATGCTAAGGCCAGACCTGCAGGTGAGGGGAGCAGCTATTGCATGGTGTGGAGGACCCAGGCATGCACCAGGGACCAACGTGAAGGGCCTCCAGGCTGAGAGGCACCCAAAGAAATGAGGAGGCCAGTGTGACTGAGAGAAGTAACCATGGTAACCCCAACAGGCTCCAGATGACACAGGGCCCTGATAGTAGCCTTGGTGACTACCAGGTACTGAGAGCTCTGAGCAGCCTGGGGTCCCTGCCAGGAGCAAGGGTGAGGGTGTGGCCACAGGCAGCCACAGGCAGAGCATGACCTGGCCTGGTGAGCTCTGCAGCTCCAGAGTACATGACCACTGTGTCTGCACTCTGACAGCTTGGAGTCTGCCGTGGGAGCTGCAAGGCCCTGTCATCTGCTCCCGTCAGGCTGTGCATCCACCGCTGGGACCAGCATCAGTGTCACCAGGACCTGTGCCCAGCACAAGGACACCTGTCTGACTCTGTACACGGGGCCGAGTTCTGGGCATCCAACACTGCAGGCTCATATGTCCTCATGGTGAGAAACCCCCAGAGTCACAGCAGGTGGCTGTCTAGGTTGCAGAGCCCTCATCCTAAGGGCTCTCAGGACATCATGCGTACCCCTGATGCTGGTGTCCTGGTTGGCAATGGTTTCCTGGGCAGTAGCGCCTACCTGCAGCTGCACACACCTGCTAAGCGGTGAGCTGGGAGGCGATGGCAGATGGCCCCATTCCTGGGTGTATTTACCCTGTGTGGGGGCGGGGCTGGCCAGAGCCCCCGGTTCCCACCCAGCTAGCCCCACTGCTCAGGCCACCTGCCTCACATGGGCCTCCCAGAGAGCCCAGACCCCCAGCTTCTGAATGAGAGGTCTTTCCGGCTCCCATTCCTTTCTGACACCTGCCTTGCGGCCGGCCCCAGGGCTCGTGGGTCTCCAGTGAGGAGGTCAGCGCCTTGGGGTACACATAGCCAGCAGGGTACACACACCCTGGGACACAGTCAGGGTCCCGGCCAGCAAGATGCCACCTCCTCCCTCCACCCACAAGTGGGAGGCCAGTGTGGCAAGTTGGGCTCTCCTCAGTGGGTCAGCAGGTCCCCCTCCCCCAGCGCCGCCCAGACAGAGGAGCAGGGTGTAGCACAGCCCAGCCCTTCCCAGGCAGCGGGACAGTGAACCCAGAGCTGCTCCGCAGGAATACCTGCAGTGAAGAGCAGAGGCTGTGGAGGGGGAGGAGCCAGGCTGGGACAGCACAGGGAAGCGGAGGAGCTTGGCCCCGCGCCCCAGCCTCTTCCCACTGTTCCCAGAGGACAGGTTCCAGTCAGGCTACAGCTGGGGCTGGCAAGGTAAGCTGGCACGATGCCGCTAGCTGGACGGCCAGACCAAGGCAGCTTCCCTGCCTCTCCCCAAGCCCAGTGCTGGGACTCCCCCTCCAAGGGCAAGGGCAGGCACAGACCAAGTCAGCATTCATCGCAATGAAGAGACCCTGGGAAAACACCACTTTCTCATGCCCTCTGACCCTGAGGGGGCAGCGCTGATACTAAGGCACACTGGGGAATTGAAGTTCCTGCTGGGCTGCGGGAGGCTGGGCACGTTCCCAAAAAGGGCTCCCAGCTGGAGCGGAAGTCAGAGCTGGCCTGGCCATGGCATCTCTGCCCAACCCAACAGTGGCTAGAAGGACCTGGGGGCTGGACACAGCAGCAGCAGCTCTGCCAGAACGTGGGATGGGACATCCCAGACAGCCTGGGGCCATGGAGCTGTGGCAATGCCACTGTCCATGGTCAAGGACATGGCATGCCTAGGCAGGTCCTGCTCTGTCGCTTCCGCCCCAGTGCCCACCAGAGCCCATGGCGTGGACGCCGCGGCTGGCCCCTCCGCCCCAGTGCCCACCAGAGCCCATGGCGTGGACGCCGCGGCTGGCCCCTCCGCCCCAGTGCCCACCAGAGCCCATGGCGTGGACGCCGCGGCTGGCCCCTCCGCCCCAGTGCCCACCAGAGCCCATGGCGTGGACGCCGCGGCTGGCCCCTCCGCCCCAGTGCCCACCAGAGCCCATGGCGTGGATGCCGTGTTGGGCGCCTCCTGTAATCCTCATTAGGGCTTGAGTAGTTTCCAGAGTGAGCAGCGCTCCTCAGGGATTCCTCCCTGTTGAGAGGCCAGTAGACGGTCTCATGCTTTCGCCCCTTCCCACAACACAGCCTCTCAGCGTGTGCTAACCTGGCCCCAGCCAGCGGGTCTAAAATGCCCACCAATTCCCTCGGCTTACTGCCAGCGCTGCCCGAGCCTCATGGCTCACCCTTGTGGGGTGGGTGACACTGTGCCTCTCCCATCCCTATGCTGACACTTGGCGCATCTTGTCTGTGCCTTCTGTACCAGGTAAGACCTCCCAGGCATAGGACATGGGTACCCACCACTGGGCGAGGCCCCTGCGTCTGGCTGTGGACTCAGCACACATGCCCCTTGCCCCGCACTGCAAGTCTGGGCCGCACCAGATGCGTTTCTGAGCCCCGTGGGCTGCGGGGTCTGTGCTTGTACCTACCGAGACTGCCTGGGTTTTCTCTTCTAGTGTTCTCTGCGGGCAGTTACCCTGAAGCCATTGTGCATGCCCACAGGAGGCCACACCCCCAGCGCCCTGCCTGCCACCCTTGACACACACGAGCACACTGGCTTGGGGTCTTGTCTCAGCACTCCTCCACAGCTGCAGGCTCTGCTGGTCTCAGGGCACAGACAGGCAGCTGCCCTGCCCTGGCTCTCAGTAGCGGTGTGTAGGAACCAGCTGGGCCACTCCACAGACACCTCTGCCTCCTGCAGCCTGTGTGCGACACACATTACAGACAGAATCTTTTACTGATCATGAAGTTTCTGGATTTTTCTTCATATCTGAAGTGTCATGCTTCAAGTCTATTGGCATAACACAGAATTGTATGATTTGTTAATTTATAGAATCTGTAATGATGCACCACTCATTTTCAAAAGATTTTTTAAAAACGTATTTCAAACACAGAGTTACACAGAGGAGAGAGAGAGAGATCTTCCATCTTCCAGTTCATTTTCCAAATGGCTGCAATGGCCTAGAGGACTGGGCTGAAGCCAGGAGCCAGGAGCTTCCTGTGGGGCCCAGACTTTTGGGTCACTCCCAACTGCTTTCCCAGGTCATCAGCAGGGAGCTGGATCAGAAGTGGAGCAGTGAGGACATGAGCCTGCACCCACATGGGGCTAAAGCTGTGGGCTGCGGCACAGGGCCAGGCCCTCCTCATTCGTACTCCTTTTCTGATAATTCACTTTCTCCAATGGCTTAGCCTTGAACACGCTCGGCTGTTCTCCAGAGAAGAGCCTTGTGGCTTCCAAACTGCACATCAGCTCCATGCTCCTAACTTCCGCCTTGGTAACTACACATATGTGACATGGCACAATACTGTCCACTGTCGAACTGTGCTCCCCTCACAGCCCTCTGGAACCCTGAGCACCACGTAGCCACTGCTGTCGTGGGCGAGTCCACAGTCCCAGGAACCACAGCTGCAGCCAGTGTCAGCCAGGAGCCCACAGTCCAGTAACTACAGCTGGAGCCACTATTGGTCAGGAGCCCACAGTCCAGTAACTACAGCCAGTAGCCAGTGTCAGCCCCCAGGAGCCCTCAGTCAGTATACAGCCAGAGCCAGTGTCAGCCAGGAGCCCACAGTCCCAGGAACCACAGCCGCAGCCAGTGTCAGCCAGGAGCCCACAGTCCCAGTAACTACAGCCAGGAGCCAGTGTCAGCCAGGAGCCCTCAGTCAGTAACTACAGCTGGAGCCAGTGTTGGCCCGGAATTGGTCACCATGGCCAAGGTCATTGTCAGCCCTGGTCACTGCGGCCAAGACTGGCATCAGTCCTGTGTCACTCCGGCCAAGGTCAATGTCAGCCCTGGTTGCTGTGGCTGAGGTCAGTGTCAGCCCTGGGCCCCAGCCCTTGTCTCCATGGCTGTGCCTGTCAGCCCTAGGCACTGTGACCAAGGTCAGTGTCAGCCCTGGTCCCTGTGGTGGCCCCGCTGTGGCCTTGCCCTTGTTACCCATCCCTGTCCTCACTCTGTGCCACTTCCCACACTGTTGCCCTTTCTCTGCTGACAGTGTGCGCTCAATGACAAGTTCCTTGGTTTTATTTGCACAAAGCGTTCTCAGCTCCCCTGGCCTCTGCAGAACCTGTGCCTAGAGTAGACCCGAGCGTGGCACTGAGCCACCTAACAGATGTGTCTCCAGCCCAGTGTTGTGATGCAGTGGGTAAAGACAGCACCTGAGACACCGGCATCCTACATGGGCACCGGTTCAAGACCCAGCCGCTCCCCTTCTGATGCAGCTCCCTGCTAATGCACTGGAAGGCAGCAGAAGAGATGCAAGCCACATGGAAGACCTGATGGGGTTCTCGGCTTCCAGCTTGACCTGACCAGCCTGGATGCTGTGGCCCTCTGGGGAGCAGACCCCAGGAAGGAAGGGAGGGACTGAGGGGGATTAGATACCAGATGGCTGCCTGGTCCCCAGAGGGCCCCAGTGGGCCCTGGCAGACGGAGCTGGGAGACCAGACGGCAGCCTCCCGGTAGCACATTGCTCTATTTCTGGCTCACCGTAACCCTTCAAGGGCTCACTGAAGCGCAGTGTTTCTGAGGCCTCCCCCCGACTGACTCGCACACTCCCATTTTCATCTCTCAATAGTCTTGAGGGTGCCTTGTGTCTGTTGTAATCTTGCATGAATTGGCTCCTGCCACTCTCACTGCCCACGCACACAGCAAGCACAGCAAGCACCTCCAGGGGAGCCACTCCCAGCACTGCAGTCTCCCTCCCTGGGAAGTTGTACTGTTTGGCCACCCTGTGTTGGTGCCTGGAGAGCACCTGGTCTCCCAGCTCCATCAGGTCACCAGAGCTCCAGGCTGCGGCCACCACCACCGTGAGCCCCTAGAGGTTGCCTCAGAAAACGCCCCCACTAGGGGTGCCAACTTTCTGCCCCCTCGGAGCAGTGGGCAGCAGCATCCTGAACTTCTCCACTGTGAGGGCAGCAGTGGGACAGAGGAGCCATGGTCTGCACGACCACTCAGCATGGCCCTCAGCTGCATGTGGGCTGCGTGGAGGGCTGGTCCTTGAACGGGTGCCCCAGGCCACTTGGTGACCTCAGCCAGCATGCCTGAGTTCACTGCACCCCAGGTCCCCGCACACTGGCTGAGTCCCAAACACCCTTCATGACACAGGGCATGAGGAAGAGCGGGCAGAAATGAGGAGGGCAGAGGAGAGGAGGGGAGCAGTGAGAAGAGCAGAGGAGGGGAGGGCAGAGGAGGGGAGGGCAGAGGAGAGGAGAGAGGAGGGGAGGGCAGAGGTGAGGAGAGAGGAGGGGAAGCAGAGGTGAGGAGAGAGGAGGGGAAGCAGAGGTGAGGAGAGAGGAGGGGAAGCAGAGGTGAGGAGAGAGGAGGGGAGGGCAGAGGAGGGGAGGGCAGAGGAGATGAGGGCAGAGAAGGGGAGGGAAAAGCAGGAAGGGCGGGTGGCACAGTGGAGAGGAATGACAGGAGGGGAGGGAGGGTGGTGGGGAACAGGTAGCAATGTGGGGGGCAGGAAAGCAGCACAAGTTGGGGAGAACCTGGGGCTGCAGCCGGAGCCAGACCAGAAGCTTCCATTCCTCCCGTCCATCAGGGGCCAAGGGGGTCCCAGCCACAGGCTCTCCTACAGAAAGGTCCCAGGCAGCAGGGTGCAGCAGGGCGGCCACAGGAAGAGGCCCTGGGCGGCTGTGCTCCTTATTGCTCCTGCTGGCTGGGGACACAGGTGACAACTCCAGGCAGGACCCCAGGGGAAAGGGAGGGGAAGGGCCAGAGGTGTAACATGTAGCATCGAACACCCT
Organism: Ochotona curzoniae; assembly: GCF_017591425.1. Taxonomy (NCBI): domain Eukaryota; kingdom Metazoa; phylum Chordata; class Mammalia; order Lagomorpha; family Ochotonidae; genus Ochotona; species Ochotona curzoniae. Next base: position 689,511 of record NW_024466421.1, read on the forward strand.
GCTGTCCCAAGACAGGTACATACCAGGGTAAGGCTGTCCTACACCCTACACACCTTGCTCCGGATATACCCCATTCACAGGGGGATTCTGGCCCAGCAGAAACCGGAGCAAGATCTCCCAGCTGCCTCACCCACCCCACTCCCACAGAGCCCCGTGCCAAAGGCCAGGCAGGGCTGGAGCCATGCAGGGCAGAGCTTGAAGGCCACCCGCCCAGCCCCTGCCCTCGCGCTCCACCATGCAGCCCAGGGCTCGGCTTACCAGCACACTCAGGATGCAGCACTCAGCCTGGGGCCCCTGCCCACCATGCCCCGCACGCCCCCTCCCTGCCCGGGGCCCCTTTTGGGAGCACCCCGGTAAAGGCAGGTGGGGTGATGGCAGCCACTTCAAGCTCCCAGCCTGGTGCCCTCATCTGTCCCTGATGTTGCTAAACTCCCAGAATGCAGAAAGGTGAGCATGGCCAGGAAGTGCCCTGCACAGCCAGCCTCCAAGGTCTGCCCAGCCACGCCTGCCTTCCTTGGGCAGCCCCTCCTGGCACCGCTGGCACCTGTTGGCTTCTTGGGTTTAGGGGAACTGCCCCACTGGGCCTTGGAGAAAGGAAGTGTTGCCAGGTCAGACGCAGGACTGGACCCAGTTGCCAAGGCCGCCCCCGATGTTCCCGGATGGGGCTTGGGTCCAGGCTAAGCGGACTTTGGCGATGGTCTGTCTCCCAAGGCCCACCGCTGCCCTGTTGCCTGTTTTCACAGTGTGTGTCCTGCCTTGGACACGTGGTGTGTCATGTCCATGCGGCAAAGCCCCCTAGCAGCACGGTGGATTGGCGTTTTGATAACCGAGCACTCCTGGAAAGTGACCCAAATGTTCTCAGCTCATGTGACTTAAACCCATCTCTGGTGGACAGGCTGTTCTAAATTTGCTGACTTAAAAAAAAAAAAAAAAACCAAACCAAAACAAAAACAATGTTTTCAGTCCCATGTTGTGCCTGCATCTGTCGGCCAAGCAAACGTCACATTTATTTTTGGCAGATGTTTCAAATATAAAGGCATAATTTTGACTTCAGCCATTTAAGTGAAGGCAGGCAGTGCTGGTTGCTAAGCGTGGCAGGCAACTCAACTTTTACAGTTTGTCTTTGACACACAAATAACACAACTGTGTGTATCGGATGCTCGTCTTTTGAGCCACCTGCACAAAACCATTACAAATAAACTGGGTAAACGTGAAAGGGAGAGAAGTTTCTAAACAGCAATTCCTGGGCTCCTGACCTGTCACGTGCTCCAAGAGGCACTCGGCCGAGGGGCAAATCTGCTTGTATCTTTCATAAAAGACAGATCAGATCAGCGCTGCTTGCTTCGTTTACACTAGAAATGTGGTTGTAACAAACAGTTGTAATCAATCTGTGGTCGTTAAAAATCAAGAAAAGGAAACTGCCATGAGGAGGAAGGCATGCTGTTGGTGAATGCAGCCACGGGACATGAGACATGCATGCTATTGGTGAATGTAGCCACGCGACGTGAGACATGCAGTCTTGTTCATTTTTCTGCTTTAGGATTTATTTGTTGGAAAGGGCGGGGGATGACCTTGCACCTGCCGCTTCAACCCCCTGGATGGCGGCAGCAGCCATGGCTGGACCTGGCCACAGCCAAGGAGCCGGGAGGTGGGCTCCCCCCAGTCTCTTGCCCAGCTGGCAGGGACTCAGGTCAAGGACTGGGAGCTGCAAGACCCAGGATGGGTGTTGAGGGCTGAGGGCAGGACAAAACCGGGAATATTGGTCTGGAAGTAGCTGGTGCTACATGAGGGAAAAAGGGCTAGTAAGTCCGGGATGTTCTAGAAGGTCTGGGGAAGTCGGCTCCTGAGTGAGCCTAGGGAAAACCTTGGTGCATTCCTTTCAAGGAACCGGAGCCCGCAGACACGCATGTGCACAACCAGCTTTCCACCTTAAACGCTGACATCTTCAAAATACCCACCCTGAATTGTGGCCTCAGGGAGCTCCTCCATCGCCTTCCTGCACGGGAGAACACCCGACTCGGGAGCCCTGAGCCCTTCTCCGGGCTCTCCTGGAGGAGTGGGATGACGTTGCACGCTGGATCTCCTGTGCCAGGCTGTCTGCCCTCTGGGCACCTACCTGGAAGCAGTCTGTGGCCGTGCAGGACCACTTGTGTTCCCAGCTGTCCTGGCTCAGTCCTGACTTCAGCACTGGGAAATCCGCTGATACGAGCCATGTGACATAGCCAAGTTACATAGCTTTGCTGAAGTAACTGATCGACAGAAACCATGACAGAATGGACGCCATGAGACCCCAACAGGGGTCAGCCACCAGGGACAGCACACAAGGCCAGGCCAGAGCCAGTGCTGTGGTACAGTGGCATAAGCCTCCCCTACAGCGCCAGCGTCCCATAATGCATGTGGGAGGGCAGCAGAGAATGACCCAACTGACTGGGCCCTGCACCCACATGGGAGACCCAGAGCAAGTGCCAGGCTGAGGCTCTGGCACAATCCAGCTCTGGCCACTGCAAGCATTTGGGGAAAGAACTAGCAGACAGAAATCTCTGTCTCTCTCTCTCTGTAACTCTGCCTTTCAAATAAATAATAGATCTGAAAGGGGGCAGGAAGAGTGGGAAGGGGAGAAGAGGGGAGAAGGATAAGGGCGGGGACAGGCCTGGGTCAGGGCAGGGGTCAGCGGCCACGGAAGGCAGGCCTCCGAGTGGCCTGGGTCAGGGCAGGGGTCAGAGGCCGCGGAAGGCAGGCCTCCGAGTGGCCTGGGTCAGGGCAGGGGTCAGAGGCCGCGGAAAGCAGGCCTCCGAGTGGCCTGGGTCAGGGCAGGGGTCAGGCGGCCATGGAAGGCAGGCCTCCGAGTGGCCTGGGTCAGGGCAGGGGTCAGCCGCGGAAGGCAGGCCTCCGAGTGGCTGCTGCATAGAAGCAGGCTGCTTCTGCCGGCTGTTTCTCACTGAGGGCCCTCAGGGTCGCTCCCTGCTCAGCAGGGAGGGTGTGGGAGGGGCATGCGGTAAGCCAAGGGTTGCTGTCCCTGACCTTCATGCTCTCAGTTGGCCAGGGCCAGCCATACAGAGCCTTCCTGTCCCAAGGGTGAGGCCTGGGGGGTTGACAGGAAGGCAAGGTGATGCCACTCCCTTCTACGGTTTCCCCTGCCATGCCATACCCCTGAGGCTGTAGGAGAGGTGAAGAGGAGATACTGGGGGTGGGGCTGCCAAGAAGACCCCCCCCCCAAGCTACAGGTGCATCCTGAGGTGGGGCCAAGTCTCCATGTGACTGAACTGACTGCTGGAGTTGTCAGAGCGGCCAGCAGTGAGGCATACAGGACAGAGAGGATGGCAGAGGCGGCACCCTGTGCCCAGGGCAGGAGCCGAGAGCTCTGAGTTTCTGCCCAGGCATAGCAGGAAGAGCCACTGACTGAGACTTACAGAGGGGGTAGTTGGCCTGGAGGGAGCACCCCACACAAGGTGGGGGTTCCAGCAGCCAAGACAGGGATGGGCAGGTGGCTGTAGGGTATGGGTGGGCTGGGCAAGAGCTCAATCCTTGACCAGAAGAGCTGAGAACATTTCTAAGTGCCATGTCCACACAGGCTGCTGCGGTCCGGGACAGACGTGTGTCCATGGAGTGACCCTGAGCGGGAGGAGAGGCTGGGGTCGGGCTGCATGCGCCAGAGCAGATGGCCAGGTGGGAGTGACCGTGAGCACAAGGGGTCACAGGAGGGCGCAGGCTGTCAGCACGGAGCCACAGCACCGGGCCAGGCCCCCAGCACTTCCAGAGACTCAGCAGGAGTCCCCAGGATGCCCCAGAGTCCGCATAGAGCTGGCCCTTCAGAAGAATGAGGGTCCCAGTTGGTCACTGTCTGGTGCCCAGTGTCGCCTAGTTCCCTTGGTGGGAGGGGGTTCCTCTGTGAGGGCTGTGAGCATGGGTGAGGCAGAAGCCCCAATGGCTCCCTGCGTGACCTCAGGACAGGCCCGGGCAGTTAGAGACCAGGCATGTGGGGACTCTTGGCACAACTTGCTTATCATTCCAGAACCTTCTAGAACCTTCCATTGCTTCCCAACAGGGGAGATAAAGACCCAGTACCACGGCTTGGGCCCAGCCCCAGGGCTCCCCCACATTCAGGGAAGGCAGGGCCGAGTCCCATGGCCCTGGCATGGCTCTGGCTTCCCTCACAGCAGGGCTGGGTCCAGCCATAGAAGCTTCCCATGCAAATGGACAGGCCACACTGCAGCATTTCCTCCCACCCTGGTTCTGAAGCGGGACTTTGCCCCTGTGGCTCCTGGCCCCCGTTAGGGCTATACCTCATGGAGCTGCCCACAGGCCCATGGAGCCTGGGGCTCCTGAGCCCTCCTGGGGTGGGTGCAGAAATGCAGATCCCAGACCCAGGGACACGGGCAGCTAGAAGACCGGCCAGACAAAACCCCGTCTCTGCCCCAGGACAGACGGAGGGAGGGCAGGGTGAAGGACACAGCCCAGCGGAAGCTCCAGGGCCAGCACAAGACCACGGAGAGGAGGCAAGCGGGGCCCTTGGCAGTAAGCACCCTGCCTGTACCTACCCAGCTAGCTTCCTCCAGCCCAGCCCAGTACACAACCCGGGGGCCGGAGGAACTGCCTGGGCCAAGGCCGGGCCTCTGAGGAAGACACTGTTGAAACAGCGGGGAGGATCCACACCCATGTCCACCTCTCTGCGGTCCTCCTCCCAAGTCACCAAGTCCTCACCACCGGAGCCACCCTCCCCACCCGCCCCCAGCCCCAGCTCTACACTCCATCACGGGATAGGCATGTCTGTCCCAAGCATCGCAGTCAGAGGACCCAGGGGACCTTCGGGGAGTGCATGCAGACCAGCCAGGCTGTAACTCCTTCAGTCTTGTGGCCCCTCCCTGAGGGCCCCACGCCAGCCTCAGGGCAGGTCCTCTCCTGAGTCTGGTGCCAGCAGCGAAGGGCATTTATCCACAGCCATGACGATACCATGGCCTCGTCTGCAGCCCTCCACCAGCGCTGTCCTCCCACTCGAGGCAGCCTCCATGCTGGGACAGGGGACAGAGGGCAGTGTCAGGCAGGGGTGGTCCAGGCCCAGCAGCAGATCTGAGGAGAGGCTGGAGAGGGAGCAGGTGAGGGAGCAGCATCTGGCAGCAACCTTGTGAGCTCTGCTCACACTTGGCATTTGCCCTTTCAGGTGCCTGGGAACACCACCTTGCTGCTTCCCACCAGAGGGGAGCATAGGACTGGTGCCCACCAGGCCAGCAGTGTATGGGAAGCTGGGTCCCCCATCCCTGACCATGGCTCTAGCCTGGGTCTTAGGGAAGCTGCACTGCCTCTCCAGGAGGAAGGGGAGAGGCTGACCCAACCAGGCTCACATGAAGGTGTGATTCCTGAGCTGGGCGGCTCACTCTGGCCCCTGAGGTGAGCCCGCTCCCACTCACACACACCTGCAGGACCAAACCCAGAGAGCCCGTCCTCTGCACGCCCCCACTCAGCCAAGCCTGAAGGCCGGCCACTCGGTCAACAGCACAGAGACAGCGGGCTGCCCGGAGTTAGCCTCCAAAGTGAGTGTTAAGATGCTGACAGCCTGGGGTCACGCACAGCAGTCAGGGTCACGGAAGGCCCGGGAGGCCATGGCAAACAGGCCTTCAACTGAGCCGTGTAATGTGGTGATGAGGGCAGTCACGGCTGCTGAGCCCCAGGCAGACCAGGGCAGCGCTGGCCACAGGCTGGGCCGAGGCAGACCAGGGCAGCGCTGGCCGTGGACTGGGCCGAGGCAGCCCTCCCCACTGAGGCCTGTGCTGCATTGCCCAGTAGCTCATGGCTGTCTTGGCTTATAGTACAGAGGGCCCGGGTTCAGGAGGGGCTGGCCCATCAGTCCGGTGCCTCCTGGAGGCTGGCACATGGTGAGGAAGGGACCAAGTGACTGGTCTGGCAGGAAGCAGGGGAGAAGTGAGGCTGACAGGGGGCTTAAGCCTGTCACAAGAGACCCCTTCCCTGGGGCCAACCTCCTGGCACTGTAATCTATCACCTGCAGGAGCCCCTTCACCATGGACATGAAGCTCTGCATTACACACCTGTTTGGCCTGGTAGGCGTGCCCTGCCTGATCACCGTGTCTGGCTCTCATCGCACAGGCCACCTCGCTGAGCCACTCCTGCTCACCTCGCATGGAGGGCCGTGAGGAGAGGGACTCCCTTGTCTGTGTTTTAGCCCTGTCGGGAAGCCAAGATTAACCCTGAGGACCCAGTCCACGGACAGGTGCAGCAGCCAGCCCTGTGGGCCGGGGCCCGATGGGGCCTCAGGGTAGGAGGCATTTGTGCAGAGCGACAGCTTGAGCCCTGGCTGCAGCACTTCTGACCCAGCTCCCTGCCAATGCCTGGGAAAGCAGCAGAATCGTGGCTCCTGTGGGGTCTAGCTCAGTGGCAGCCAATGCAGCCCTTTGGAGGATGAACCAGCAGATCAAAGATCTGTGTGTGTGTCCCCTCCATAATTCTGCCAGTTAAAAAAGTAAGTCTTTTTTAAAGATTTGTTTATTTTTATTATATAGTCAGATTTACAGAGAGGAGGAGATACAGAGAAAAAGATCTTCCATCTACTGGTTCACTCCCCAAGTGGCTGCAACAGCTGAGCTGAGCCAATCCAAACCCAGGAGTCAGGAGCCTCTTCTGGGTCTCCCATGTGGATATAGGGTCCCAAAGCTTTGGGCCGTCCTCGACTGTTTTCCCAGGCCACAAGCAGGGAGCTGGATGGGAAGTGGAGTAGCCAGGACATGAGCCAGCGCCCATATGGAATCCTGGCACACGCAAGCTGAGGACTTTAGTCATCAGGCTACACAGCACTGCTCCAAGCAGTGTCATCCCCTCACGTCCATGAGTTGCTGCGGCAAGGCCACGTGCACAGAGCCTGGCTCGGCTAGCACGGGCCCTGACGTGGGCTGTGATAGCCAATGGCTGAGGAGTTGTGCCTGCAAGAGCAGTGTGCAGTGTGCCCCCCAGGCAATTACAGCTCAGAAGACCCAGGGACCTGGGAGGGGTCTGACCGGGAGCAGGTGTGCCCGTATCCGTGGGGACCTGGGAACAGCCCCAAGAGCCAGCGGCTGGGAGGGGCTGTGCACACTGACGGACATGAACCCGTGCCAGACGTGTGCATGCCTAGCAGGAAATACACGAGGCAAGCACGGATCAAAACGGAAAAGAGAAACGCTCAAATCCACAATTACTGTCAGCCTGTCAACACTCCTCACCTGGTGGTTAGCGGGGGCCAGAAAACCAACGAGAAAACACAACACAGGACACGTAGCAATGTCCATCAGGCTGACCCGAGAGCACGCCCAGGACACGGCCGGCCACACACGCTCGCGGGCTGCGGAGAGAGCACACCCAGGACACGGCCGGCCACACATGCTCGCGGGGGACACAGCCGGCCACACACGCTCGCGGGGGACACGGCCGGCCACACACGCTCGCGGGCTGTGGAGAGAGCACACCCAGAACACGGCCGGCCACACACGCTCGCGGGGGACACGGCCGGCCACACACGCTCGCGGGGGACACGGCCGGCCACACACGCTCGCGGGCTGCGGAGACACGTTCGCCGAGGCGCCAGGAACCGCTGCAGCCACGTCACGATAGACCGCGTCCCACAGAACCATGCCGCTAGATGGAGTCGGGTGGGAAGACAGCAGGAAGACGTATGGGAAGCGCGTAATTCCTTGAGTTTAACAGCACATTCCCAAGTAACCATAAGTAAAAGAAGAAATCATGAGGGAAATTATCAGACGTTTTAACGGCATGAAATGAAATTGCAAGCACAATATATTAACATCTGTAGAAGTGAGCAATGCTGAGAGGAAGACGAATGGCCACAAACGCCACCAGAAAAGGAAAGGCAGGCCAGCGTCGCAGGGCAGCGGGCACAGCCACCGCCTGTGGCGCCAACGAGTCCGGGCCACCCAGCTTCTAATGGCCCCAGTGCCTGGGCTACTGGGCTCACTGGGAGCCACATGCAGTTCCTGGCTTCAGCACCCTAATGAGAGATGTCAATAAGAGCGGACCTAGCTCTGGATAGTCGAGACAATCACCAAATTTCTACGTTAGGCATGGGATGGCAGTTGTTCCTGAGCCGGGCTTGTGGAGAGCAAGAGGCAGCCTCCAGACCAGCTAAGGGGCAGGGACCGGCCCCGGGCCCATGAGTGCTGGGAGGATGCCAGCCAGGGGAGAGTCGCAGGAAGGGGGTGGCTCCGTTGCGCCGTGGGGCTCCCTGGGGAGCAGCAGCACAGGGCTCTGTAACACCACAGAAAAATGGGTCTATAGTTTGCAGTCTTCCGACGGAGAAAACTTCAGCATCCAGGAGGACCCCCGCCAGCAGCACTGGCTACTCAGAGTGACCCGAGTCTACAGGAACTCTCCCGGAGCAGGAGGAGGCCAAGCTGCTCCTGACCCCTCTCCCGACGGCGTGAAGGCTGTGTGGGGTGGGCTCCAGCAGGGACGTTTCCAGACGTCAGCTGACACCACACGCGCATGACCGTCAGGGGACAAGGGACATCCTGGACACTGTGGTGCCTGTGACCCTCAACTCCAATTTAAGCAAACACAAACTCTGCGTGCGTCCCAGGTAGCAGCGCAGACGCCGAGAGTACAAGCAAAGCCCAGTGACACAGGCAGAATGCCTCTGCCACCTCGCAGGAGACCACGCTGCTGTGGCGAGACGCGGAAAGCCAAAGCCGTCACAGAGAAAAGCCCATGATGAAATGCTAAAGCCGTGGAACTTCTGAGTCGAGATAATTAAAAGATAAGTCCGTGCTTGAAGAAAATATTCACAATATAGACATCTGACAAAGCCCTTGCAGACAGAAGAAATGAGCTTTCCATAATGAGGCAAGCCGGTGGGAAGGGGCCAGCGCCTGGACAGTCGCTGCATAGCAAACGCCCACACGGAGGACCCCACGGAGCTCACAGGACAAGCAACAAAGGTCAAGTTTACGTTGGTGCAAAACCAATCTGAGCACATGCGCTTTTCTTATCATCCGCGTTTTTGCACATGACGGCCTGATCCGAACGAAGCTCTCCAAAATCTCGGCCATGCTGACTGCATATCCATCCTGGGGGGTGGGCGCAGAGTGTGGAGGGAGGAAGTGGACGGCTGGCAGCTGTGCCCACGGCACCAGGCAGCACGGACGTTGCAGATTCCACCAACACAGCCACCCCCAAACAGAACCAACCCACAGCAGCCACCGGCCGATCGCCAGTGGCCTTGGGCGAGGGCTGGGACAATGGAGCTGACAATGGCCCACAAACACAGCCCGGAGGTCCCTCTGGACTTGGACGAGGTCCTGTCCTGGGGTGCCCACGGGAGAAGCGGCACAAGTACAGCTGATGCCTTACTTCCCCTGCTCTGTCTGAGTGGCCCCTGCCCAGCCTGGCAAGCTCGGGGACCTCACTGCCACTCCTGCCCACCCCGACAGAGCTCTGCCCTCAGTGCCCACCACTTCCACCGTCCAGGAGGCTCCTGGGCAAGGGCAGGGCCTGTCCACCTCTTGATGTTTCTCAGCTGTGTCCCAGCACCACTGCTTGTTCTGGAAACATCTGTCAGGTAGCATGGTGAAGTCCTAAGCGAGGGGCCCTGCCGAACACCACCCCAACTCCAGGCAAGCATTGGTTACATCCTGCTCTGTGGGGTCACGAAACCCACAAAGTGCAGGGCCATGGGACCCCACGCTGCCCCCACAGCAGCCCCATGCACTGCCTCTCCGCCAGCCGCAGCTGTCGCTGTGCCCAGCAGTGGCATCGTGTCTGCACACCAGTTGGGCATGGCTGGTGAGGCCGGGCACCCCAAAGCAACAGACAGCAGTGCTGGCTGGGCCCAAGGGCCGAGGCATTGGCTGCCCGGAGCTCAGAGCTGCCCGAGGGCTGGGGCACTGCTGTCCGGGGCCCAGAGCTGCCCGAGGGCTGGGGCACTGGCTGTCTGGGGCCCAGAGCTGCCCGAGGGCTGGGGCACTGGCTGGCCGGGGCCCAGAGCTGCCCAAGGGCCCAACAGGGGCTGGCCCCTCTGTACCACCAGATGGCTTAGGGGACATGGAATAGCCGAGGGCCCGACAGGGGCCTGGGCCTGCCTGTACCACCAGGCAGCTCCTCAGTTCCCTGGGCCCAGAGGCACCTGCAGGAAAGGCAGGGATGGTAGGGGCACACAGAGACTTCTCCTTGGCCACCGAGCTCATGTCCCCTGCCTTTCCTGGGCAGAGAGCCACCACCAATGGTAGCACTGAGCGCATCCCTGGGCATCCTCTCACCACCAGACCCTGGCTCTGCTGGCAGGACCCTGGACAAGGTCACTGTTGGCCATTCTGCTCTCCACAGCCCAAAAGACAGAGGGATCTAAGCAGAGTCACGCAGGTCCCCTACCCCCTATTCCTGGCCTCCATGTGCCACACCAGGGCAACCACCCTCACAGGCATCCAGGGAAATGACTGGGGCCCAAGCTGGCAGGGATGTGCAGAGCCAGGGCTCGGGGCTGCCACAAGTGGCGGCCTGTCAGCTTCCACACAGCCTGGGCAGGCCCTGGGCCTGGGGCTGACAGCATAGCAAGGCAGGCGCTGTTAGGGCACCTGCTGCAAACCCAGGCTGGCACCAGGAATTCCTGCTGCTTCTGAGGAGCCACCTCCAGGGGCGGGAATGGCCGAGTGCTCAGTGAGAGAAAGGCCCAAGCCTGATTTCCTCCAGCCACTCCCACCCAACTCCCAGGATCCCTGGGTCCCAGTGCCCATGGGGACCAGGACCGGCCACAGCCACGCATGGCTGAACACCAGGGATGCTCCCACGTTGCACTGTGACAAAGGGAGCCAGTGGGGATTCTGACAGATAATGGTCATCTCAATAAAAGCCACACAGTAAGCTGGCCCTTGGCAAAGACCCTGAGCTTGGGACGGCACCAGGAAGGCGACATTTAAGGGTGGGCTCCTGGCTGCTTCTTCCAGGCTCCCTCTGCAGGGCAGTCAGCCAGGCCCCTCCCTGCAGAGGGCGCTCCAGGGCCATCCTGAGACGCCCTTCACTTGAACACAGCCCCCTGGTTGATGCTGCTGTCAGTCACAGAAGCTCGCAGTGGCTTTGACTCCTATGCCCAGATGCGGGCAAGCAGGCCACCAGCCCGGCACCATGCACCCCAGTGCCCCACACGTGTTTGCTCTGCTCAGATAGGCTGGACTCACAGAAAAACAAAGAGCCAGCATTAACCAGGGGCCTGATACATACGAGAGACAGCGAGCAGTTCCACCAGCAAGAGATACGACACAGACCGGAAGGGGCCGCTTCACACACCAGCAGAACTACGAGTCACCATGTGCTTGCTGTCAGACACGGTGGCAGAAACCCTCCAAGGGCCACAGGGTTCAGCAACTGCAGCGATGGGGACAGCCCAAATGGGAGACAAACTACACACCCCAGCTGGGGCCAAGGAGAGGGCCCAGTGCCCTCGGGCAGGTGCGTGACGACGCCCTGGATTACAGGGCGTTCAGCCCTGAGTGGTGACTCCGCACGCAAAGCTCGGCAGCTCCGCTTAAAAGTCAGCCCAGAGGGAAGCAAGGACATACTGGGAAGGGGCGCGTGACTGAGCTGTCTGGATCTTAGTCTTCAAGCCAGAATACACTGGGGCTGACACGGCAGGGCAGCAGGGCGATAGCCACCAGGGCCCCGGCTGCTCCACTTAACAGTCCAGCTCCTCACACGAGGCGGTTCAAGTGCTTGGGCTCCTGCCCCACATGGAAGGCACGCGGAGCTCCAGGCCCCTGGCTTCAGCCTGGACCACTGGGGAGGGAACCAGTAGATGGCAGATCGGTGTGTGTCTTCTGTCCCTGACTCTGCCTTCTAACTAAATCAGGAACAAAGGCAAAGCACGCACCGGGGTGGATTCAGGGTGATGAAGCAACTGGGGGGACCCACAGTCTGGGAGGCAGCAGCCATGGCCAGTGAGAGACGCGATACAGACAGGAGTGCTGCTCGTGCACGCCCCTTCAGCAGGAGCTGCCTGTCACGAGGCCACTCATCACGCCACCCACCTACAGCCCTCGCCTCCTCCTGGCCATCCTGACACCAGTGCCAGAGTATCTCCACCTGGCACCCAGGGGATGCTGGGAAACATCCCTGGCAGGAGGGAGGAGGCAGGGCCGCTCAGTGTCCAGGCCTGGCCAGAGAGGTTCTGCCCACCAGAAGCACATGACAAGAGCAGGCGCAGCGATCATCCCCAGGCAACAGCTGGACCCACACCGGCCGTGGGGCAGGTGAGCTGGACTCCGGCTGCTCTCCACGCACAGGCCAGCCCCTCGATGCCGGGGAGTTCAGGGCTGAGAGGGCACACTCATGGCGGTGGCTCCTTGTCCAACCTCGTCCTCTGAATGGACAGACAGCCCAGGGAGTACTGGGCAGGGAGGGAAGGGAGCTAGGCTGACAGGGAGGCCCCCAGCCAAGAAGGGCCCATGGCAGCTGCTGGGCAGGACCCAAGGCCTGACCCAAGTCAGAGACCTCAGGACCCCAAACCTCTCCCCCGATCCCACTCACAGGCCACCAAATGAGCCAACCTGACAGGCGGGGGACCAGGGCCACCACTGCCCAGGCAGTGGCTGGGGGGTTAATCCCTCCATTCAGGTGAATCCCAAGACAGGGGCCCGCCTGTGGCAGCTGCCATGAGGCCTGCTGGAGAGGGAAGAGCAGGGGCCAGGCAGCAGAACTGTCTGGAAATGGCAGTGACTGCGTGGTCCCAGAGACACACAGCCCTACCATCTCGGTCTCATACCACCTACTCTGAGCTGAGTGACACAAGGACGGGCTCATTCAGCCACTGTGCCATTCCCCCCAATGTCCCCCATGCAGCAAAGCCCCCCTGGAGCCATCCTGTTTGAACTGCCACCCAGCAGAGGCTCTGTGGGCCCCCCATGGCCTCTGGTCAGAGCCACCATCTCCAGCAGGACCAGAGGCGAGGACACTGCCCCCTGCCCTGACCCACCCTGACCACCGCACTCGCTGCTGTCCTTACCAGCCTTGCTTCCAGGGTCCGCAGGCTTCACTAGCGGTGGCAAATCCATAAGACGGCTGAGCTGGAGGACCTGACAAGGCGGAGGGGCGGGAGAAGAGGAGGTTAAAACTCACGGGCAGTGTCCCCAGGGCCAGCCTGCCCCGCACACCAGCCACATGCTGAGGTCCTTCCACGTGGCCTCTGGCTCCACATCATGGTGTGGGGGCCAGAGAAACCCACTGCCAATAAAGGCATGCCCAGCTCTCTTCACAACGGGGAACCTGCTGGCCAGAGGCCACTTTCTGAATCCCCAGCCTTGCTACATGGCCCTTACAAGTCCATCCCACTAGCCTGACACGTGTGTAGTGCATGGCGTGGGCCAGGCCCAGTACTGGGGCAGAGCCATGGTGCTCAGGATAGTGCCACACGTCTGTCCTGTCCTGGGCCACACATGGGCAGCAGAGCTGAGGCCAAGCTGCCTGGCAAGCGGAGGATGTGCTGCGGGTAAGAACCCTCCACCCATCAGGGATCAGCTTCTACAAGAAGGGCACAGGGACCGCCTTCGGGGTGTCACGGGGACCCGCTCTAGGGTGTCATGGGGGATCCACTCCAGGGTGTCATGGGGACCCGCTCCAGGGTGTCATAGGGACCCGCTCCAGGGTGTTAACAGGGACCCCCTCCAGGGCATCACAGGGATGCACTCCAGGGTGTTAACAGGGATTCCCTCCAGGGTGTCACGGGGACCCACTCCAGGGTGTCACGGGGACCCGCTCCAGGGTGTTAACAGGGATCCCCTCCAGGGTGTCACGGAGACCCGCTCCAGGGTGTCACGGGGATCCACTCCAGGGTGTCACGGGGACCCGCTCCAGGGTGTCATAGGGACCCGTTCCAGGGTGTTAACAGGGACCCCCTCCAGGGCATCACAGGGATGCACTCCAGGGTGTTAACAGGGATTCCCTCCAGGGTGCCATGTGGACCCCCCCAGGTGTCATGATCACAGAGTGCTGGGGATGGGCACAAGACACTGCACACACTCACTACCCAGGTCACCGCACTGACACGGAGTGAGCCCAGCCCTGACCAGCATCCTGCCTGCCCCCACTGCTCCTCCTGGAGACCCTCGTTCCAAGGACCCAGAGATTGAGCAGAGGGGGCAGGACAGAAGGGTCGTCTCCAGCAGGGACATGGCTTAAGCTGCATCCGGTACTCCAGCTCCATTCCTGAGGCATGCTCACCTGTCCACCCTGCAACATGCTAAGGACACATGCAGCGCTGCCCAACTCACTTGTGCAGACACTACCATGGGACATACCTTTAGGAGAAAAGGGGCTCACCGACGGGGTTCTTGGGCCCCAGGGACAAGGTCACACGAGCTCAAGAACCCTCTGAGCAAGGGGCCCGTCTGTGCTTGGCACAAGCACTCTGTGCAGTACAGGGGGCCCAAGTGCTGCCAACAGGAGAAGGTTCTAGAGAAACTTTACCACTGATGTGGAGGGACTGAAGGGAAGTGGAGGGCAGCTTTACAGGAAGTTCATGAGAAGCACGCGACCCTTCAAACAAAGGCGACTGAAACAGGAAGTTCATGAGAAGCACGTGACACCTTAAACAAAGGCGACTGCAAACTCCAGGGAAAATGAAAAGCTGCATTACTGGTGGAAACCATCCTGCGGACTGTAGCACCTGTGGTCACCGTGAGGAAAGGCCTGGGCTGCTTGAGGTCGCAGCAGGACTGCAGGACGATACTGCTGCCCGGGGGAAGGGGCAGGAGATGTGTGCCCGAGGCAGCCAGCACACACACACGCACTCACACACACGCACTGTGCAGCTTCTACAGTTCAACAAACAAGGCTGAAATGCTTTTATTTTCATTTTTGGGTTTTTTAAATATTTTACTTTTTTATTGGAAAGTCAGATATATATAGAGAGAAAATGAAACAGAGAGGAAGATCTTCCATCCACTGATTCACTCCCCAAGTGGTCACAATGGCCAGAGCTGTGCCAATGTGAAGCCAGGAGCCCAGAGCCTCTTTGTGGGTCTCCCACGTGGGTACAGGGTCCCCAGGCTTTGGGCCATCCTCAACTGCTTTCCCAGGCCACAAGCAGGGAGCTGGATGGGAAGTAGGGCTGCTGGGACACGAATTGCCACCCAGATGGGCTCCTGGGCGTGCAAGGCGAGGACTTCAGCTGCTAGGTTACTGGGCCTGGCCTTCTGCTTTTGTTTTAAATCAAGTAGCAATACGTACTTGGTGTTGAGAGAAGAGATCATTATCCAGATAGCCTGCTCTAAGAATGGGATGCTATCAATGCTGGGAGGTCACTGCTGCTCTTCACTAACCTTGGAGATGCGTCCACTCTCCGAACCACTACACACTACTAAAGCTCAATTCGGAAAATTCTAATAACAGGTCATCCAGAAGGAAAAGTCTGGAGGCTGTTGGGGGCAGGACTGTGGCCTCCCAGGGGACAGCCAGGTAGGCGAGTTGGCCACAGAGACCTAGCTCTCTGTCCATAGAGCCACTGCAGCCCAAGCATGACAGGTCCCCCGCTGCACGCCAGGTCCTGGAGGGTCCCTGCCTGCCTCCCGAGGGAGCCTGGTCAGCAGGGTTGATGGGTGCAGACCCGAGGGTAGGGCTCTCTCTGCCACAAGGACTGGGGACAGACTGCTGGGCAGGGGAGGGAGCACCAGAGCGGCCAAGCGGTTTGGTGGGGCCGAGTGGGGCTGAACAAGTCCTGGGCTGCAGCTGCTTGGGAGAGCAGGAGCAGCGCTGTGACATCACAGCATGCCGGCAGGTGACAGAGGCCCCAAGTGTGGGCTGGCCCACTGCTGTCAGTGCTAGCAGTAAAGAAGGAGCTGTCAGGAGACCCCAGCCCAGAGGGAGAAGAGGGCCCAGCAGGGACAACACAGGAGACCCTGGGGGACTGGAGGAGACAGGCCAAGGGCAGGGGCTGTGCCCATTTCACCACATGGGAGTGCACAGGAAGCCTGACACTGACCCAGGCCTGTGAGAGGCACCAGCCTCCTCCCCTGTAAGCAGGGCAGAAGCATGGACAGGACCAAAGGGAAGGCAGCCCAGGAGACCCGTCCCCTCCACCCTCCCTCCGTGACAGGGAGGGAGGGCATATTCACAGCCTGCCAAGGCCAACACACCAACTCAGGGAGATGCCCTGTGGCCCTCAGCACAGCCTACAGGCTTCTCCCACTGTTTGCCGGAACACCGCACCCTGCCAGGCTGGGGCAAAAGGACACGAATGCTACCATGTCCTCTGTCAGCTCCAAGCCCCACCTGGCCCAGCCGCTCTGGGTGAGTGGCGTGGAGCACTCAGCAGGTGTCCCACGCAGGGCCCACCTCAGTCTCCACCAGTACCCCTGCCTGCAGCCCCCCTCAGGCCACGGGTGACGCAAGCTGACCCTCTCCATCACCCCAGCAGCTGTCCTGGCTCCCATGTTCCCCTGGCATCACCCCCACCCAAGCTCTCTAGGGACACCTCTGCTCCCACCAGCACCCAGGGGCCCCCAGCTCTGTGCCCTCCAGCCCCCCGCCCAGCTTCACAGCCAGGCTGCTGTACTCTCCACCACACCCTTCCCACCTAGGCCTGCCACCGAGGCTCACCCTCAGGGGGCTGGGAGGCAGCGAGCAGTGGGAGGTACAACCCCTGCTGGAGGACCACGGGGCCAGCCAGTGTTGACCACAGCGCTGTGCACACACCCCTGCAGTCCTCAGGTCAAGAGCCTTAACTGAGGGAAGGAGGACGGTGGGTCCCCAGCTGTCCTGAGCAGGGGAAGCAGGACCCTCACAAGAGCCCCATTCTCTGGGAGATCACGTGACAGACCTGGGACACGCCTGGAGCGGACGGTCAGCTCCAAAGGTGACCCACCCTGCTGGCACCTGGTCACATGCCATGGTGGGGTAAGCCGCTGTAATTACTGATGATCCTGGGGTTAGGAGACGATCTAAACGGGGAAGACACAAAGGCTGTACTGACACAGGGTGGGAGCTGGTCGTGTGCACAGCCTACATGGTCCCGGGCAGCACACGAGAGCTGTGCTGCCAGGGACACCACAGGGCACAGCCACAAGAGGCTCAGCTACTGAGGGGACAGGCCTTGGGGCTGGCACTGCACAGCTCCCTTGCCATGCTCCCTTCCCCTGTCCTCTGGGCTGAGAGCTCAGGTACCGTGATGGGCCAGTGGTGTCAGGAGGAGGCAGACCAGCACAGGGGATGGCAAAGGGGCAGGGGCGCGGCAAGAGCAGAGCTTGGAGTGGAAAGGGGCTGGGCAGAGGATGGGGAGGGATCACGGAGAGCGTGGGAGCCCCGGAGGGGCGGTTCATGGTGAGGGCAGAGTGGGTGTGGCTGAGCCAGGCCAGGGAAGGGGGAGGACGAGGCTGCAGAAGCCAGCCAGAGCCCAGACGGGCGGAAGCTGGCAGCAGGGCCAGGTGGAGGCTACGTGGAGACTGCTGGGCTGTTGTACCCAGGAAGGGCCCAAGCCCCAGGGTTGCGTGCACGAGGCCAACAGAGGCTCTGGGACAATATCCGCTGGCTCCCTCAGCTTCCGCGCCCTCCTGTAAGGCCAGCCACTGGCCCCTCCGGCCTCACAGCCCAAGGGCTGGCGCCAGGTTCTTCCCAGGGACTCTGCCCCACGCCAGCTTGAAGGGAGCCCTCTGTCCTTGTACCGCCCACATCCTGTTTCCAGGGCACTGGAGGAAGTGGGGGTGCCAGGGAACGCCCATCCCAGGCTTGCTGCTATTCCAAGAGAACGGCCAGCCACAGGCCACCGCTGCCTGCCTGCCTGCCTGTTGGTACCCTGAGCCACGGCGTCCTGCTGGGTGCCTTTACCTGGGTGCTCAGGCCACAGCACTGAATTGTGGCTGCCTGTGGCCAGCTAGAGGCTCTCCCAGGTTGGAAATGAGCTCCCGAGCGGCAGGCAGGAGCAGTGCCCCCGGCCCGGGCCCCCTAAGGCCACCCTGCCCCAGGACTACACTGTGGGGCCTGCAGAATGGACAGCAAGTCCCTCACAGGGTAGGGCCATTGAGTCCCCCTCACAGGACAAGAGCAACAAGCAAGCAGCCCCACCGAGGGCACGGGCCATGCGCCACATGCACATGCAAGCCAGGCCACGCTGGGGACACACAAGGAGCAGGACCGCATGGGCCCAGCCTGCTCTGACAAACCTAGCGCTGTCCCTGGGGACTCAACTTGTGCCACTAAAGACCCAGGCTATACCCAGATGTCTCAGCTCCCCAAAGCCTGCCCTTGGGGGGAGAGAGGAGCCATTTTCCAGGCCAAACTCACAGCTCCAATGCTTAGGCTTCTCGCTACATGTCTCTGGGCGGTCCCTAGGGGGCTAAGGTCGGTGGGAAGCAGACAGGATCAGGTTCTGCTCAGCCCCTGGCCAGCCTGCAGCCAACAGCAGGGAGATCTCAGGAAGGGAGGAGCTCCCACCCCTGCCTGGGACCCCAGCTGCCACCCCAGTGGCTGCTTTAGGGCTAGTGGCTCCCATGGCACCTGCCAGGGGGGCATCTACACTGTCCACAAAAGAGCTGAGCCTGGTGAGAGCGCGAGCCACTGGGCCCAAGACCCCACAGAGGAGCCCCACTCCCGCCTTCCTCCCAGACCAAGCCCAAGTGTCCTGCCCCTGGGGTCCTCCACGAAGGGCTCGCAGGAGCTGTGTAGCCTCAGCCCTCAGGGGCCTGTGTCCAGCCCCGATTCACAGCACACCTGCCTGCTGGGGTCGTCCTATCCCGCCAGCCCCCTCGCCAACAGATCCCCAGATCCATCCTCAGCTGCTCCTGGCTCTGGCCACAGACTCCTCTCCCATCCCTGTGCCCCCCTCCCTGGCCCCCAGCGCCAGCACCAGGAACCTGGGGTCACTGTCCTTCAGGTTTCACGGCTGCTCCTTGACTGCCCACTGCCTCATCACTGTCACCCCTGCCCTTCGGCTCTCCCTGCACTAGCCTGACACAGCTATGCCCCAGGGAAGCCCAGCTCTACGGACACTACCCCATGAGGGTATGAGGGGCTGCCACACACCCACCACTACAGCCCAGCCCCTTCTTCAGCAGCATAGTGAGCCTACCAGCCCCCAGGAGTAAGGATCCTAGGCCCTACTGGACAGGGCTCCGAGCCTCGTCCTCTGCCCTCACCCATTCCCCACTCCCAGGACTAAGGAACAAGGGGACTAAATGCAAGCTGTACAGTTCACCTCTGGGGTGGACTCCTGACCAAGCACACAGCACAACAGAGCCAGGGTCAGCCATGCAGGTGTGTCCTTCTGGGGCGGCGTGCGACTCTGGGGACCAACAGGGGCCAAACATGTGGCCCAGAGCGCACCCCAGCTCCCAGATGCTGGCTCCTAAGTGCCATTTATCACCAAATAAATCCAGGGTCACGAGGACACCTGTGTCCAGGTGGCCAGAGGCAGAGACCATGACGGCTTGCCTGGGCATCCTGAATGGGGAGGCTGTCCAAGGACACAGCAAGCAGGGCCTACCCAGGCCAAGCCTGGTAAAAGCTGGGCTCAGAAGTGGGCAATGGGGACACGAAGCTGACCGAATCAAGTAAGAACCCATGGGGCCGAGGAAGGGAGCTTGGGGTCAGAGCGGGAAGTCACCCAACAGCTGTGGCAGCCATACTCTGCAGTGACCAGCCCAGGCAGGGAGCCATGCTGGGTGCCATGCTGGGTGCCGCAGGACCAGACAGGGCGTCACAGAGCGACAGCCCCTTTGCGTCATCTCAGAGCCTTCCCCGAGATGCCAAGTCACTCCACATGACATCACCACTCTCAGGAGCCACCTGAAGACCCGGCTCAGGGATGCTGGGAGGCCAGCAGCACTGGCTGCAGGAGCAGGCCAACGAGGCAGACACGCCGCACTGCATCTGCTAAAAGGACAGCGGGCTCACTGGGAACAGGAGGCCCCCATTGGTGCACGACGCTGTGCTGCGGGCACGTGACGGCCAGGCAGGGCCACATGGGTAAGCAGTGCATGGGAAAAGCAGCTCAGTGAGCCCAGGGACACTGGGTCCTGTGCTCAGAATATCCGTAAGAGAGCTTACTCCTCCAGAACTTGGCTTTCAACCCCAAATGACAACCGGACCTTGAAATTAAAGTCTCACCAGAGACCTTGTTCATCTTAAAACAAGGTATAAGCCCTGCATGCTGAAAAACCCAGACATCACTAGAGGAAGAGGAGGTGAGACGTCCGGACGGGCGGCCAGTGGGGACGGGCAGACGGGCCCCGCACAGGTGCACCGTGAAAGCCGCGCCCTAAGCCCATGCGACCCCTTTCATCTTAACAATCACTGAACAACTCTTAGAGGCAAAAGAAAGCCACAACTAAAAGGGAACTTCTAAAAATTAGTAACAAAGACAGCACTGGCCACGGAGGCCGGTAAGAAAACTGCAAAGCAGGAGTCAAGGCAAATCTACAGCAATAAGTGAATTAGATCCTCAGCTGAGAAGGTTACAAGAACAACAAGGAAATGACTCAAAAATAGCCACAAGGAGGGAAGTTGTACAAAGAAAGGCAAAAAATCAATGAGGTAGAAAATTGAAAAACAATAGCCCTCCTAAATCAGAATTAGTTTTTCTAAAAAGACAACCAACCGGCTTACCCTAACCAAGAGGGAGGCAAGCACGCGCACGCACACACACACACACAGTGAGAAACTAAAAAAGAAACAGCTACTGAAACAGGGAGGAAAGAACCCATGAGGAACTGTAAGACTGCTTTGTAAATAAGCCTCTATGCAAATAGATGACAGCCTACAGACTCAGAAATGCCTCCGGAAGTCGCCCAAAGCCACCGTGGGAGACCTGAGGCTTCAGAGACAAACTATACCAGACACACCCTCCCAAACAGCACCAGGCCCAGGCTGGAGGCCCAGAGGCTTGGCCAAGCATCCTTCCCGGCACCAGGCCCAGGCTGGAGGCCCAGAGGCTCAGCCAGGTACGCTTTGTAGTCCTTTTCTTTGCATTTTAAGAGGCAGAGAGAGAATCAAGATCTCCCATCCCCTGGTTCATTCCTCCCGCAGTCCACAAGTATCCATACAGCGAGGGCAGATTCTGGCTACAGCCTGCGGCCAGCAGCCAGCCACTTCATCCCAACCCTGCATGTGGCGGCCAGGGTCCCAGCTCATCAAGCTGTCGCTGAGGCCTCCCAAGGGGACCCATTGACAGGAAGCTGGACCTGAGCCTAGGCCCTGTGAAGTGCACTACGGGTGCCTTAACCACTAGGCCACATGTCCACTCCCCCATCAACAAGTAGCACTGACCATGAAGCACGCCCAGTACAGCTGGCCAACAACAGAACCCTGCAAACCGCCACATTCTGGCTCGACAGGCCCAAGCTCTGCAGCTCCCCGTGCACCTTCCCCGAGAGGACGCATGGCCAGTCGGTCCCCGTCACCTTCCCCGAGAGGACGCATGGCCAGTCGGTCCCTGTCCACCTTCGCCGAGAGGACGCATGGCCAGTCGGTCCCTGTCACCTGCACTGAGAGGACGCATGGCCAGTCGGTCCCCGTCACCTTCCCCGAGAGGACGCAGGGCCAGTCGGTCCCTGTCCACCTTCGCCGAGAGGACGCATGGCCAGTCGGTCCCTGTCCACCTTCGCCGAGAGGACGCATGGCCAGTCGGTCCCCGTCACCTGCGCTGAGAGGACGCATGGCCAGTCGGTCCCCGTCACCTTCCCTGAGAGGACGCATGGCCAGTCGGTCCCCGTCACCTTCCCCGAGAGGACGCATGGCCAGTCGGTCCCCGTCACCTTCCCCGAGAGGACGCATGGCCAGTCGGTCCCCGTCACCTGCACTGAGAGGACGCATGGCCAGTCGGTCCCCGTCACCTTCCCCGAGAGGACGCATGGCCAGTCGGTCCCTGTCCACCTTCCCCGAGAGGACGCAGGGCCAGTCGGTCCCTGTCCACCTTCGCCGAGAGGACGCATGGCCAGTCGGTCCCCGTCACCTTCCCCGAGAGGGCGCATGGCCAGTCGGTCCCGTCACCTGCGCTGAGAGGACGCATGGCCAGTCGGTCCCTGTCCACCTTCCCCGAGAGGACGCAGGGCCAGTCGGTCCCTGTCCACCTGCGCTGAGAGGGCGCATGGCCAGTCGGTCCCCGTCACCTTCCCCGAGAGGGCGCATGGCCAGTCGGTCCCGTCACCTGCGCTGAGAGGACGCAGGGCCAGTCGGTGTGACCCTTCACATTGGATCACAGGAGGGAGAGCCACAGAGAAGATTCCAAGCATCGCCGCCATTGGACACAGGTCCCTGGGGAAGACAGGTGGCTCTGAGAGTGACAGAGCACTGAGCTTCCTCCTTGGCTGCACACCGGCTTCATGGCAAGCCTAGGCACGGTTAGTACGCGCCGAGGGCTAAGGCAGAACCGCTCCACACGGGCCGGGGCCGCGCGCAGAGCCTTCCGACAGCCCAGAGCATCCCAGAGCGATGTGAGAAAGTCGGAGCTTCCTCACTCACACCTCACCCAGGCGCACCTCAAAACCCCCGGGAATCCCCGCAACGAAGGGCTGGGCGGGCTGTCGGGAGTTACTTCACATGCAGTAGCACGTTAGGGGTGTAATGGCAGAGAAGTCACACTTACAGCAGCGACCAGACAGCATGCCGCCCCACCCCGCCAGGGAGGAGTGTGTGGTGACCAGGGAGACGCAGAAGGTGCTACAGCCACACGGTGAGCAGAGGGCACACGGTGGCCTGGGAAGGGTCGGGGACGTTGGTGTACCCCTTGTGGCCATCCTCCTGCTCCCACACGTTGGGGCCTTTGCTAGGCAGGAGTCAGCATCAGGATGGGCTACAGAAGGAAAGATTGACAAAACAAAAACAAAAACAAAACTTTGCAAGGCAAAAAAGAAAAAAAAAATCCTCCATGAGCAAAGTGAAAACAACAGCTGACGAGCAAGGAAGCATTTGCAGCCTATTTAAAAGTCACAGATAAGGGCTAAAAATACCCCTAATGGAGCTCACCTCCCCAAAATGCAGGAAATGGGAAAATGGGCAGAAGACACACAGAGAAAATTCTCACACTTGCACGCTCTACAGCTGGTGTGCAAAGACATGAGACATTCTGCATGAGCAGAGGAACTCACAGGGCTCTGCACGTCCCCAGCACCGGGGGCTGGGGGTGCCCCAACTGACAGTGGGCCAAGGCGGGGTTCCCTGGATGCTCCTGAAACCAAGGAGAGATGAGCCAGACCACACAGCGCACCGGCCACTGGCAGCAGAGACAGAGAAGACACGAGGGCCACCCAGGAAGGCAAGCAGTTGGCCATGCCCAGAGGTGGGCAGCCTGGGTGACCAGTGCCACACACACAGCTCTCCCCCAGGACCCGGCAGGTGCTCACCAGCAAACACGCTTGGGGGTGCAGGTGCAAGGAGAACCCCCTCGCCCCTGGGCAAGTGGGCAGCTGTGGGTGCCCCGGCAGCACACTGCCCTGGGCACACGCTGGGCCCCCACGGAGGCTGCAGCAGGCCAGCTCAGCAGCCCCTGGGCAAGAGGGCAGCTGTGGGTGCCCTGGCAGCACACTGCCCTGGGCACATGCTGGGCCCCCACGGAGGCTGCAGCAGGCCAGCTCAGCAGCCCCTGGGGAGGGGCAGCAAGTGTCCTCCCTGTCTAGCAAGACTCACGGCATAGCCGGACAGCTGACCAGAAGGGCATGAAGAAAGTCTACCCAAGCCGGCGTGCCTGTCACGACTGAGGCCGCACAGGTGGCCCGTGGCCGAGGGGAGCAGGGATGCCTCCGCCCTAGCACAGGTCACCTAACTCGCCCGGAGCTGGGGTGTGACCACAGCAGCAACCAGACACGCCCAGCCCAGGGTGGCCAAACAGTTCCCACCAGGGCTAGTAAGAGCTCACGCCCGTTTTTGAACATGCCCTATGTGCTACTGCAAGGCCCAGACAGCAAGTCAGAATCCAGTAAATGCGCCAAAAGGTACAAGGTACAGAGGGACCCACGGCCAGGAACACAGGGGCCCACGGCCAGGAGTACAGGGGCCCACAGCCAGGAGCACAGGGGCCCACGGCCAGGAGTACAGGGACCCACGGGCAGTACAGGGACCCACAGCCAGGAGTACAGGGACCCATGGCCAGGAGCGCAGGGGCCCACAGCCAGGAGTACAGGGACCCATGGAGTACAGGGACCCACGGCCAGGAGTACAGGGACCCATGGAGTACAGGGGCCCACGGCCAGGAGCACAAGGGCCCACAGCCAGGAGTACAGGGGCCCACAGCCAGGAGTACAGGGGCCCACAGGCAGTACAGGGACCCACGGCCAGGAGTACAGGGGCCCACGGCCAGGAGTACAGGGGTCCACAGCCAGGAGCACAGGGACCCACGGGCAGTACAGGGACCTACGGCCAGGAGTACAGGGGCCCACGGCCAGGAGTACAGGGGCCCACGGCCAGGAGCATAGGGACCCACAGGCAGTGCAGGGATGAGGTACAGAGGGACCAACAGGCAGGAGTGCAGCGATGACATGCACACAGGGACCCACAGGCAGTGCAGGGATGAGGTACAGAGGGACCAACAGGCAGGAGTGCAGCGATGACATGCACACAGGGACCCACAGGCAGTGCAGGGATGAGGTACAGAGGGACCAACAGGCAGGAGTGCAGCGATGACATGCACACAGGGACCCACAGGCAGTGCAGGGATGAGGTGCACATAGGGAAGCACGGTGAGGGATAAAGCAGCCCAGAGCCAGGTCCCAGCCTGGGAGTGGCCACACGTGATACAGTGTAGGCCGTAATGGAAAAGACAGATGAAGTGCACAGGCCACGGGGACTGTCAGCAAGAGGCAGAATCTGCCGGTGAGTCAAGCAGTGATGCCAGGAGCAGCAAACATGGCCACAGAAGCAAGGATGGCTCATGGAGCACTCACCAGCAGCCTCGAGCTACGCTGACAGAGTGTGGGAGGGACAGAGAGGAAAGGGGTGCTAGGAGACACTGCAATGTCCTGGCGGACATCTGGCCACAACTCCAAAAATGAGGGAAAGACGCAGGCAAGCGCCCGGGGAGATGGCAGAGAGCTGCCCGCTGTGGCCCCACACCCCGAAATTCACCTGCTGAAGCCTTGCGCCTCCCACAGATGGTATTGGGGGTGCCCTTAGGGTCTCAGGGTGAAGCCCCTGTTGACAGATGAGCACCCTTACTAAAGAGGTCATCCCCCTGAGGACACACACAGAGGCCACCGCTGAGCCCGTGGCCTTGCAGCCTAATCCAGTGGAGCAGGTGAGACCACATCTGGGGAGATGGTTTTACAGCTGCCTGAGAGGGAGACACTAGACATTGCATCACCCACGCAAAGGCCTGGGGCTCACTCAGGAGGGTAACAGGCAGAAGCCAGGACAGAGGTCAAGGCTGTAAACCCAAGACCACCGAGGAGCCCCCAGCGGCAATGGCAGGGAGCATGCTCTGACTCCCCGCCTCTCCGCTGGCCCTGGCATTGTGTTCCTTCCCTGACCTCGTGCTTTGCCATCCTCATTCTGCCCAAGGACAGAACTCTGTGGCACTTGGGGTGCTTGGGAAGGAGGCTCTGCCCACCACAGCTGCCGCACTGGCACCACTCCCAGGAGTTCGTGCTCCAATCACACACTCACTGGGCCCTCCCACCCCACGTGCCTCATTCAGGCCCCACCTCTGTGGGTCACAGGAAGAAGTGGGAGGCCCCTGGGACAACAGCAGGCGTGGAGCCAGCTGCCCTGGCACAGCATCTTTGGGAAGCAAATCATCTGGTGTTTGAAGGTGCCACTGGACACAGACCTGGGCAAGGGTCCTGGGAGCTGGCTCAGTCCAGCTGGGCAGCCACCCTGAAAGGACAGCAGGGCTGCCAGCCTGCCCCAGCTTGCTTCATGTAGACTGGCCCCTGGGAGAGGATGGGCATTGCAAGCGGTTGGCTGGGATAAGCTGGCGTTGTCCAGTGCCACACCCTACCTGGGCCAAGAAATGAGACACGCAGCCAGGAAAATTGCAGAGCAGGCAGGACTCAGGGGCCACCCTATGGGGGCAGCCACCATGGCAGGCCTGCTCCCACCAGCTCCACCCACCTGTCCCAGGCCACGGCAGGAACTGGCTCAGAGCAGGGCTCAGGGGCCACGCTGCAGGGACATCCCCCATGGCGGGCCTGCTCCCACCAGCTCCACCCACCTGTCCCAGGCCACGGCAGGAACCGGCTCAGAGCTGGAGGCCAGAGACCAGGCCTGATTACACCGGGCTGTGACTTCCCTCCCAACTCTGGTCTGGCTCCAGAGGCTCCCAAGGCCACAGCCCACTGTTCCACAGCAGGAAAGGGCTGGCCCTGCACTGTGAGATGCCCTGTCTGCAAGGACCTACAGTTAGGACCAGCCACACAGGAATCCGGCCACAGGATCAGTGAGAGGGAGACCAGCAGGCTGAGGGGGGGAGGGTGGGCACAGAGTACATGTGGCAAGGGCGTGGCGAGGGACTGACAGGATGGCGCCAGGGCAGTCAGGAGCCAGTGCCGCTCGGCTGTCCACTGCAGCGGACTGACAGGATGGCGCCAGGGCAGTCAGGAGCCAGTGCCGCATGGCTGTCCACTGCAGCAGAGCAGTGCTGGGATCCAAGATGGCAGCCACATATGGACCCTCCCAAGATGAGGGGCAGACAGAGGGGCCAGTGGCAAGGGAGTAAGGGGCGAGAGGTTTGCAGAGCCCAGAGCACAGCCAGTGGCCCCCAGAAGCCAACATACAGGAAGGCAGCAAGGGAGAGGGGGCCTGGCCATCGCCTCCCAGGAAGCGCGCAGACCGCCGCTCCCCCAGCAGAGCAGCAGGTCCTGGGGGCTTCCCTCGATGCTGACCCTGGGAGGTGAGCCTGGGATGCTGAGCCGGGAGGTGCTGAGCACAGGGTGGGAGCCAAGACAGAGCGGGGGATCTGGCCAGTCAGGCCTTGGTCTCGCCCCTACTTACCACACTGCTGCTGCCCGATGCCCCAGGTCTCGCCCCTACTTACCACACTGCTGCTGCCCGATGCCCACAGGGCCTGCCCCACCCAAAATCAACGCTAAAGGAGGCCAGTGGCTGGCAGATGCCAGGCTCAGGAGTGCCATACCTGGAGGGTCTCCCCGGGCACTGGCTCTAAGCCTGTCACATGCTGGGGTGGTGGGAGGCACGGAATGCACAGCGGGCATCGACAGCCTCACAGTGAGGACACAGGTGCACCCTGGACCTGGCCTGTGCCAGGCCAAGCAGCAGTGAGGAGGCCTGTGTGAGGCAGGGGCACCCCCAACAAGGGCAGGGTAGCAGCAGGCAGATCTCTGCAGATAAACGGAAGTGGTGGTAGCGGGAGGGTTGTGGGACAGGAACCAGCTCCTTGGGAACCTGCCAGGCAGGCCAGGCTGGCCCCGCAGGGTGGCCTTTGTGCATCTGGCTAGTTGGCCATCCAAATCCTCATAGCACACAAGGCACAATGTCCCCAGGTCCTGAGCCTGAGTTAGCCAATCTCTCACTCGGAGGGAGAGTCAGGGCATGCTGGGGACTCCACCAGACCCAGCTGCGGTCAGCGGTAGGAACCTAGAGCCAAGCCAACTTCCTCCCCAGGAACTGTCCTGCCTTCCGGATCCCCACGTCCCGCCCAGGCCAGGCAGCCACAGAGGGAAGCAGAGCCTCAGAGCAGAGAGGAAGCAGAACCCTTGGTTTGGCAGAGGTCCCTGGGCAGGAGGTCTCCAGGACAGTCAACCCTTGTTGACAAGGACAGCTGCAGGTACACCCTGAGAAAGGCACTCGCAACCCACCCACCGGAGGATAGACTGGGCTGCCAGGTGCACCGCAGACCCACTGAGGAATGAGGACCAGGACAGGTTCCCCACAGCTGTCCCCCACACCCTGCTTTCCAAGGCCGTACTGAGAACCACAAGCCCCACAAGCCAAGATGGTGTCCAAGCTGCAGGGCAGCAGGGTCAGGATGGGCCTGTGAGAGGAAAGGGGACAGCCAGCCTGACCAGAGGCATGGGCCCAGAGCCAAACACAGCCCTGCTGCCCTCACCAGCTGGACATGCAGCTCCCAGCACTGCACGCAGGGCCTAGGGGTGGCAGCTGAGGAGTTTGGGGAGCCCAGATTGAGTCTCCCCTGATGGCGTCTGTCTCCCAAGAACCCAAAAGCTCCCAAAAACCCAAAAGCTCCCTAACAGAACTTGCCAGTCAGCTTATCTTAAGATTTCAGCAAAAATAAATTCCAGATGGACTAAAGGGTTAAACAGTGTAAAAATCAATAGGAAAGAAAGTGTCAAAACATCGGAGCGAAAACATGAAGCACATGGGAAGTGGCGTTACAAGGACACAGATTCGGCAGTGTGTTTAACAAGACTGTGTCAACCAGCACGCAGCACAGGCAGAAGTAACAAACTGAAAATATATTTGCAACAAATATGACAAAGGTTGCTATCCTTAATATGCAAAGCACTCCTACAGATTTATTTTTGCAAACGTTCAAACATGACGGAACTGAGAAGGAAGCAGCCCACGGGAAGCGGGCGAGTACCAGGGAGGCCCACTCCAATGAGCGCACCAGTGCTGCCCAGCAAACGGGCACTGCAGACAACGGGATGCTGGCTGGCCTCCAGCTTCAGTCCCTGCCTGTGGGTGTGAAAGTGCTCTGCTGGGAGGGAGGGATGGAGCCAGGTCTGTGGGGAGCCAGCAGCAATGGGAAGCAAGTAAGCAGGCAGTGTGCACTAAACGGCCAGGACAACACCTTCTGCAACTTCCGACAGCATTGAGACCCAGGGTCTCGGTCGGGAGGAGGCTGGAGTGCATACCGCCGGGGCCCAAGGTGGGATGTCTCCTGTGACAACAGTGGGGTACTCTTTGGGGCACCTGCTCTACGGAGTGGTGTAGCATCCCCTTCCCGGACACCTACTGAAGCAGCTGGAAACATGGGGCCCCAAGAGCCCATCCTTGGGGTAAGGGTAGCCCTGTCCCCAGTGCTCCACCCGATCCCACACAGCCCATGTGGCACTGGACATGCCCCCACCCTGCCCTCCACAGCCCAGGGGAGCGGCCCAGCAGCCAGGGTACTCCCTGACCAGAACCCCAGGTAGGAAATTAGCACACACAAACCCACCTAGGGACAGGAAGGGGTGGGAGGGGATGACACAGGCAGAGGCGCAGGGACCACGTGAGCTTGCAGTGTTCAGGATGGTGCCGTGGAGCATCACACGATGAGGACGGCTGTCAATCACCATCACACTGAGTGCTGGACATGGTGCACCTGCTCGAGGGTCACCTGCATCACAGCCCACACTATCCTCACAGCAAGAACGCACGGGCTAGCAGACTGTGGACAGTCCCGTGCCCACGGAGTACTGGCCCCCTGAGGCTCTGCACACCTGTACCCCAAGTCAGTAAAAGTTAAGGTGAGGGGTAGCACAGTGCTGGTGCCCCTGAGCTGGGCACTGGGGCAGGGATGAACCCCAACACAGACGCAGCTCACAGCCGGTCAGCCCTGTGTCCTCCAGGGCCTTGCACTGCCATGCACACGTGCTGGATGAGGGGCCAGCCCTGCATGCCCAGGCCCGCTCAGCCCACATCTGAAGGGCAGTGAGAGTGACAGATGTACAAGGCTCGCCTCCTTCCCTGTCTGAGCCACATATTCTGTCCATCATGGCCCGGGCTCCCACAGGCCAGCATGGCCTGCCCTCATCACATCCTTGCTCCCAGCCCAGCCTTAGCCCTGGGACATCTGGGTTCCATGACCTCGGGCAGGACACAGCCTGCTGGCCGGCTGCCTCCACACAAGGAGACGAGGCCAGCCCTACTTCCCAGGGTTGCCATGGAGTCGTGGCAGCGAGACCGGAAGTGCCTCACAGAGCATGGTGCATCAGCTGCTCCCGTGTGATGTGGGGGCTGCAAGCACACCCACACAGTGCCGGCCTCCAGGGGAACCCCCCACAGGTGGCTCCATCTTCACTCCCTAAGGCCACAGCACATCAGCCTTGCAAGAGCCAGCGGGCAGTGTCCCCCGACCCCCACACAGGAGGACCCTGAGGACAGCCAGGCTTGGCCTCACGTCCTCCCGCCACGTCATGTGTGTGGCAGGCGAGGAGTCCCCCTGCCTGACACGGCGCTGCCAAGGCAACCGGAGTCCACTAGCTTTAGCAGGCCGACTGCTTGGCTGGCCCTCATGTATGGCATACAGAGGGCTGCACAAGGCTCTGGGCAGCAAGGAGCTTGCCAGCACTGCCCAAGAGAGGGCATCCCAGCTGGACGTCAGCACTGCACTTGGCCTAGCCCCAGACTAGCATCCCATGTCATGACTGCCAAACTCCACGTGCTGGTGCAGCTCCGAAGGCAGCAGCCTGTGGCATCCCTCCCTCCCAGGGAGGTGCCAGCCCTCAGGCCCTTCCAGCCTGTGGCATCCCTCCCTCCCAGGGAGGTGCCAGCAGGTGAATGCCATGCCAGAAGAGGGCCCCGGGCTGCAACAGGCAGTCAGTGGGCCCGCTCATGGCTCCTGAGCTCTAGGCAGGACCCTGGCTGTTGTCAGCCTCCAGAGATCCGTGCTGTGGCTCAGGGCCTGGAACTGCCAATGCTGTCCACCTCCACCCTGGCTGGACCCGGGTCACCATGGGAGGGAGGCGCCCAAGGGTGCTTCCTCACATGGCTGCCCATGAACAGGAGGACGCCAAGTGTCCTGCCGTGCAGACTCTGCCAGGCCCTCCGCAGCCCTCCGTAGTGCTGCAGGGAAGGAGCACACGCCTGGGGTGGGCCTGGGTCCCCACCTCCCTCAGACACCACCCAACACCGAGCTGAAGGCCACAGTGTGGAGAAGGTGTGCTGCAGGGGAGGTGCAGGGCCCAGGGACATGCTCACAGAACTGTTCTGGTTGCAGCCGACTTTCCACACGGCACAGCAAGCCCAAGGCACAGCTCTGCTGCACAGGCATCCACCACCCACCCTCCTCATGACGCCCCTGATGGCCCCTCCTGGGCTCCCTGACAAGACCCTGCCCCACGTCCCCTGCAGGTTGGAACAGCACGTGTTGCAAGCAACAGGTGGGGAAGAGAATGTTCCAGACCCTCCAGGGTCTCCCCTTCCCTGCACTTGCTTTCCAGTCTATGCTTCCCACAAGGTGTGGAGTCTATTTTTTTTTTTTTTTTGGAAAATGAAAGAAAGCCTTTAAAACAAACAAAAGGGGCAAGCACATCTTCTCAGTGCCCTCCTGCCCCCTCGCAGTGCAGAGCTGGCCCAGGCCTGGGGAGCCACCTCCAGGAAGCCTGCCCAGCCCTGTGCCCAGCCGCTGGGATGTCACCCCAGCTGCCCCCCAGCACCTGACATGGCCTTTTCTCACAACCCAGCAATCACCCTCTGCAGCATGGACTGGGGGCCTGGGGCTACCTCGCCGCAGGTCCTTGGCCTGTGTCAAGGTCAGGGGGCCAGACTCGAGCTGAGTGGGCCCGGGGAGGGCTGCGAGTACGGGAGTTGTTCACCGCCCTGGCTCTTGTCCCCACCCCCGGTGACCCAGGAAGGCACTCGCACCTAGCCGAGGCTCGGCTCCTGCGGCCAGCCGCCCCCGGCAAGGACAGAAGGCAGGATGAGCCCACGGCTGTGGCGCCCACAGCTCCAGCCACAGGTGGGAGACATGAGTCACAGAGCTCAGGTGCTGCCCTGTGTGTCCCCCGCGGAGCAGCCCGCCACCCTCCTCTGGCCCCCACGCCTGCTTGTCTGTCCTCCAGCCTCTGTGTGTGCACGTGTGTGCGTGAGCGTGTATGCCCATGTGTGCGACAGAGAGCAGGGCCTGGCTGGGGGAACTGCAATTACGTGACTCAGTGTTGTTATAGCAACTCCGACTCCACGTCAGAACACAATGCCAGCCGGGCACCCTGGGCACCTGGTGGAATGACGCCCAGAATGGGCAATGGAGAAGCACAGCTCTATAGCACCACAGAAGGACCCCCGCCTCCAGCCCTCCTTCACCTGTGGGGGCTGCCTTCCCCCCACCTGAGAGACACAACACACTTAGCTGCCTCCTCCCACCCCTCTGGGACAGGAAGCGGCCTGGGCCCACAGTGAGCAGGTACAAGGGGGTCGCCTGCTTCGGGGAGCAGCCCCCACCTGCGTGAGCCCAGGGGACAGCCATCTCCCCTCCACAGGCAGCCCCGAGGGGTCTCTCAGGCCACTGTGACCACTCCCCAGCCAGAACCTGGCCACCTGGCTGTCAGAGGCCAAGGTGAGACCCAGACTGGGGCTCTCTCCCAGCACCTGTGGCCACAGCACCCACTCAGGCCAGCTCCCCAGAGCGGCGAGGGAGGACCTGGACAGCCAGCCCTGGCCACAGTACCAGCAGCTCTGGGCCAGGACCTCAACCAAGTCCAGGAGCAGATGGGCCAAGTGACCAGCCTGGCAGTGGGAGGAGGTTCTTGAGCAAGGCCAAGGTCAGGCAGAAGAAAAGGTGTCCTGGCCACTGGGAGCCGAAGCTCCAGGCACCAGGCACCCAGAAGAGGGAAAGGCGTCCTAGCCTCTGGGAGACGAGGCTCCAGGCTCCAGGCTCCAGGCTCCGGGTCACTGGTCACCCAGAAGAGGGAAAGGGGTCCTGGCCACTGGGAGCCAAGGCTCCGGGCACCGGGTCACCGGGCACCCAGTAGAGCTGGATGCAGAGGTTGCAGGAACTCCAGGAACTATACACACACCGGGCAGAGCAGCATTTTACCCACATAGTAGCAGAAGGGCCAGTGCAGATCAAATGAGTCGCTTGCCCACTTGGCAAGCACATTGGTGATATCGGGGTGGGAGGAAGCTCAGCATCCAACTAGACACATGCGCCCCCTGACCCAGAAACCCACACTCTACAAGCCAGCACCACAACACGACAGGGGAAGCTGCCACCTGAGACGCCAGCAGTGAGGGTCCCTGCTGCTCTGCTGCCAATCCAACTCCCTTCTAAGGCACCTGGGAAGGCAGCAGGAGATGGCACTCCAGCCCATGTGCTCGTGTGGAACACCAAAGAGCTCCAGGTTCCTAGCTTCACCACATCTCGGGAGTGAACCAGCAGACAGAAGACCTCTCCTCCATGTTGGGGAGGGAGGTGGCCAAGGCCTCCTCAGCGTCCTGGAGTTTCGGTGTGTCCCACACACCTGCAGCCATGCTGTCCCCATGAGGTGACATGGACAATGCTGCACCATCCCCCCGGCCCGGCCACAACCATTCTCTACCCTCACCCTGCCCACCTGTGCCATGTGCTGTACTTAGGAGGATGCCAGGCCCCCTCACCCCAGGGCAGCCAGTGTCTCCTGCCCTCGCCCTGGAGGCCAGCGGATAGGACAGGTCACACAGAGCACAGCCCCGACTCCTTCCAGGCTGGAGCCACCAGAGCGGCCATTTGGGTGCTGTCCATGGTGCTGAGTCACAGGCTTGGGCCATCCTACTGAGCTGGCCCCATCACTGCCCCTACCCTCAGGGGCAGTCATGCCAGGGTGTAGGAAGCCCTGGGGTGTGGCTGTTTTGTAAGCACCTTGTGTGCAGGACCCCAACAGGCACTGGAACCACACTATCCCATGACTTGAGGAGGGATTAAAGTGAGGAAACTGAATCCAGGAATCAACGTGGCATGTCCATTAGCTACTCTGTCCTGTCTCCTTGTTAGAAACCACAGCAAGCAGCAGAAGACTGCCCCTCCACACTAACAGAGAGACAAGCCTTAAAACCCCAGACTCCATCATCAGAGGAAACAGGACACAGTGTGGGTGACAGGCCAGTGAGAGCTGCTTCTGGGGCCAGGGAAGGCAGGGGGCAGTGTGCCTGCTCACCACGGGGAGCCGGGGAGCTGCACAGGGAGGGAGGGAAGAAGCCAGGGTCCCCGCTCATCATGGGGAGCCAGGAGACTACAGAGGCAGGGCTGGCGGGGGACAGGGTCCTCACTCATGATGGGGAGCCGGGGGGCTGCAGAGGCAGGGAGGTCAGGCAGGGCATGGGGCAAGGAGGCCAGGGGATAGAGTCCCCACTTCCCATAGGGAGCCAGGTGCTGCAGAGCCAGGAAGCAGGGGGCAGGGTCCCCACTTGTAATGGAGAGCTGGGGAGCTGTAGAGGCAGGTCGTAGGGTAGGGTGGGGATTATCCATTCGCCTCCCAGAGCAGGATGAGCAGGCCTAGCCCTGAGAGGCCACCAGCATCTAAGCCACAGTAGACACCATGTGGGCAGTGTATCTGTGTCGTGGCAGACAGGACTCCAGTGGCAGAGGACTGGGAACCCAGATAGCCAGAGCAGAGGCAGCAGCCTGCTTCTGAGGCCATACCAAGGAGGGGCCCTGCAAACCTTTCCCAACCCACTTTCTGAGAAAGGGCAGGGGGATTCTCAACAAAGAGAAAAACCAATGGTCCTCAACAAGCAAAATGATCTTGGAGAACAAATTTGGAGGCGTTGCAATGCCTGGTCCCAGTAATGACAACCACCTGTCACCCACAAGCCTGTCACACAGAAGCCCAGACAGGAGAGCAGCCTGAGCACGGCCCAGTCACCTCCAGCAAGGGTGTGGCGGGTCGTTTTTCAGGGTGACAGCAACATGCCTGAGGCGGCTCACACTGCAAAGCCCACTGGGCTTCACAGGCTCAGTGTGGAGAAGTCCTCTTGCTGGCAGAGTCCAAGCTGGCACGGGACAGTACACAGCAGAGGACAGGTACACCCACCCCCACGTGTCTGTGTGGCCTCCTGGAAGGCCGGCTGGATTCAACCGTGGGGTAGCAAGCCACAGTCTAGCCAATCCAGTCCCTTCCCAAGTCCCCTCCGAACACCTTCACTGGATGACGTTCCCACGCCCTGTGCTGATAACTCTGCGGTTTATGGTCCGTTTAAGTTTGAGAGCCACGTCACACTCACCCCATGGCAAGTGCCAAGATCACTCAGCAGGGAACATCTTCGAAGCAAGTGATGATGGGAAACGGATGCCTTCATGCCCAAAGTGACACTGACCTGCCTCTAAAGCAAAATTGAACACAACATGCATCAAGCAACAAATGGTAAAGCCACGACTTATGGACCTCTCAAAGAAAACCACTGGGAGTGAGCCTGTGGCATGAGAAGGTACCGCATTCTTGGCAATGACACTGGGCTTCAGTGAAAACTCTGATGGGATGGGCGTGTTCTGTATGACCCCACACCCTGCATCAGGGTCCTGAGGTTCAGTGCTGGCTCCAGCTCCTGGCTCCACTTCCTGCGAAATGCAGGAAATGCAGGAATGCAGACCCCAAGAGGCCGCACTGGTGGCTCCAGCCTGCCCCAGCCTAGGAGTGCAATGCCCGGCTCCAACCTGCCCCAGCCTGGGCGTGCAAGGCCCAGCTCCAACCTGCCCCTGGGCGTGCAAGACCTGGCTCCAACCTGCCCCTGGGCATGCAAGGCCCGGCTCCAACCTGCCCCAGCCTGGGGGTGCAAGGCCCGGCTCCAGCGCAGGGAGTGCAATGCCCGGCTCCACCCTGCCGCAGCCCTGGTCACTATGGGGACTAACGGCATCAACCACTTGTGCCCTCTCTGCCTCTGTGTGTGTGTCTGGGGCAGGCCTCCTGGTGGCTCCTGTGTGTGTGTGTGTGTGTGTGTGTGTGTGTGTGTGTGTGTGTGTGTCTGGGGCAGGCCTCCTGGTGGCTCCTGTGTGTGTGTGTGTGTGTGTCTGGGGCAGGCCTCCTGGTGGCTCCTGTGTGTGTGTCTTTTAAAGAGAATGTTTAGCTCATGTATCAAACTAGACCATCAACAGAGTAAAAAGTCAAGTCACAAAGTGGGAGGAAGTATTTACACAAGAAAACATTCCTAGACCTCCAACGGGGCTGCTATCCAGGATAAAGGGCTCCCACCACTCAACCACAAAAACTTGTTTTAAAGGAAAAAAAAAATTGTATCACAAATTACAGAGACCAGAAAGATGAACAAAGATGGAGGAAAAAAATAACTTCTGAAAGGAAGAAGAAACCCAGGGGGCTTCCAGTTTCCAGAGAGCAGGAAGCCTGGACCTAGGTGTCTGCAAGACAGCCAGAGGGTGGCTGGCCGGGCGTCAGGAGCAGAACGCACAGGCCCACACGACGGTGCAAGGACCAGGGCTGGGGAGCCATGGAGACAGCTGCCTTGGAACGCACACGCCAGTGAGACGCACACTGACACCCACCAGGGCAGACACGGCCCAGATTTCCTAGGAAAATGACGTCACAGAGCAGACCCCAGAAAAGCCACACCGAGACAATGCTGGAAAACAAAACCACAAAGGATCCTTAGATCCTCTGAGCCCCAGACAACTTCCCGGGAGAACTCACCCACCCCTACGGACCAGGGCACGCAATGCCCTCTGCACACTCCACAGAAAAGCAGGGGAAGGCCCAGCAAGGTA
Source organism: Ochotona curzoniae (assembly GCF_017591425.1). Lineage (NCBI taxonomy): Eukaryota > Metazoa > Chordata > Mammalia > Lagomorpha > Ochotonidae > Ochotona > Ochotona curzoniae. The sequence continues at coordinate 725,788 of NW_024466421.1, forward strand.
GCCTAGTAGCTAAATCCTCACGTTGCAAACGCCTGGATCCCGTATTGGTGCCGGTCCATGTCCTGCTGCTCTGATTCCCATCCAGCTCCCTGCTTGTGGTCTGGGAAAGCAGTGGAGGACGGCCCAGAGCCTTGGGACCTGTACCACATGGGAGACCCAGAAGAAGCTCCTGGCTTGGGATTGGCACAGCTCCAGTCATTGCAACCACTCGGGGAGTGGGACAGTAGACAGAAGATCTTTCTCTGTCTCTCTGTAAATCTACCTTTCCAACAACAACAACAAAAATCTTTATTTAAAAAGAAAAGAACGGCATGAGAAATAAAACTTTTACATGGTAGGAATGGTCTTGACATCAAAAGCCAAAACAAAGTGAAGCCATGCAGTCTAACGCAGGGCAGGAGGTTCTACATGCTAGCTTCCAGCCCTGCAGGCAGCCCCGAGCCAGGACACAGGCCGAGGGCATGGTGCAGGCAGCCCCGAGCCAGGACACAGGCCGAGGGCATGGTACAGGCAGCCCCGAGCCAGGACACAGGCCGAGGGCATGGTGCAGGCAGCCCCGAGCCAGGACACAGGCCGAGGGCGTGGTGCAGTGTTCCCACAGCTCACACCCCCCGGGGGCAGCACGCCTCACCTGAGTCCTCAGGGGAGACACAATCGTGGCATGGAACATGCATCATGCAGAAAACTGCCAACAAAACTCGACAAGGATCTTGCATTTTAACAGTACAACAGAGCACAGACTTGGGGTAATGTCCGCGCCAGCCCCAGCCCCTTTGCCCACGATGACTCCGCTCCTGCCCCCAGGGGCTGATCAGAGAAAGAAGCTGTAGTCGGGATATAAAATGGGAGGACACATCGCTGCTGCAGCCGGTGGGACAGGATCCCCAGAGACCATGAGGTCATCGAGGTGGCTAGCTAAAGACCAGCTGAAGGGGCAGGCAGCAGGCCAGTGGCCACAGACCTGCATCCTGTCAGATTATGAGGCCCTGGGCCCAGCTTCCGGCTAATGACGTCTGAAGCGCCAGTGCTGTCTGGTAGCTGCATTCCTACCCCCCAGATGGACGTCCCACTCCCGGTCCCCACTGTGGACACTGACCAGGCCCCTCCACCAGCTCCTCGCCTCCCCGCTTGACCCTGGACAGGCCCACGCCATCACCAGCACTTGGAAAGTGAACACACACACACGGGGAGCGTTATTGTCATGCATGCTACCCCCGAAACCCAAAGAAACCAACCAGAGTAACCAAGAAGCTCACAGAGCAGAAACTGAACAGAAAACCAGGGGGCGGGGCCGGCGTGCAACGTGGCAGGCTGAGACAGGACTGGTGCCCCGTGTGAGTCCTGGCTTCTCCACTTCCGATCCAGCTTCCTGCTAAGACATCCTGAGAGGCAGCAAAGGCAGGCTCCAGGGCGTGGTCCTCACCCCCACACGGAGCCAGCTCGGCCCCGCCCTACCTGCCGTGGGCATCTGGAGGGCGAGCCTCCGTCAGTCAGCCTCATGTGGCTTAAAGCTGCCAGGGAAGACCTGAGCTGTAAAGCTACTAGGAGAAAACCTGTAAGAACAACCCACAGCCAGGCTCTGGGCACAGCCCCCAAAGCGTGGGCGGCACAAGCAAAAACGGATGGATGAAATCGGACTCAGCCGAGGACACAACCAACAGCGCACCCTGGGACAACATACGCCTCACATACCACCAAGAGCTCAGGACCCAAAACACTTCACCAATCAAATAATGGACAGCAAGAGAAATGCCATTACTTTTATTTTTTATTTTTTTATTATTTTGTTTTATGAGACAGTTTAACAGGCACTGGGATTTCCCGTCCCCCTCCACACTGATTTCACCTCTAGTTTTACAATGCATGACTTTCACAAACATTCACAAGTTCATCGCGCTGCCAGCGAAGTGTCTCCCGACCATGTAGGCTGGGGGGGTCCCGCGTCCTGCACGGCCATTTCCCTGGAGTCCCCCTTGTTCTGCGCGCACAGACAGGTGCTGCTGCCTCCACCTCTGAACATACCAGCTCCCGCCACACTTCCACCACGCAGCCCTCCAAGGCGGAGCTAGTGTACGCAGTTCACAACTGGGACAAACACAGTAAGCTTTCATTAACATGAAGTTAACAAACATGAATGCCACTTCTTTCAAAGGGCAAAAGATCTGAACAGGCACTTCTCAAGAACGGCCCACAGGTGTCCCACAAAGGCATTTACCACTGATGGCAGCAAATTAAAGCCAGGCTGGTGAGGATGCAGAGGGCAGGGAGCCCCGCATGCCACCGGGGGGTCAGCATGCCGGAAGCTGCAACTACCCTGAGACCAGGCACCCTGCTCCTGGTGCAGAGCCAAGGCATGTGACCTCGGCGTGCCCAAGAGGTGGCTGCGCCAGTCACAGTCACCACACATGGAGTCCACCCATGAACGCATACGGAACCCATGCCTGTGCACTCCATGAAAGACCACCCAGCTTGTAAGAGCAGGAAGACCCCCCTCAGCCAGCAAGCCAGCACACCTGCATGGCCCCATGGTGGGCCCCATGGTGGGCCACCAAAGCCATGCGCACAGAGACAACCCTGCCGGACCTCACCACACAGCCACCCAGAAGCACAGCTCTGGCAAAGGTGGGGATGGTGCTGGGAAAGGTGCAGGGACACACAGGGGGAGCTGACAGGAAGGGCGGCGCCAGCGAGCACTGCACCAACGCCGCCACAGCACCACCTGGGACCTGCACACCCTCGTGCCAAGAGGAGGTTCCAGCGAGGCTACACGCGCTACTGAACTTCATGCCATCAGCCTAAAACTCATACCCGTACATGAGTGTACACATTCCCAAAACAGCTCACTACGCAAAGTAAATACACGGAATGTACACCAAACAATCTTGACAATAAAATCTATTTCCACAGAACACAAAATGAAAGCTAAGCCCATGGAAACACAGACGCCATTCTTGATAAGCAAGCCGGAAGCGGAGGATGCCACTCGCCCTGAGCTCATGTACAGACCGAGTGGCCACGAGGGCTTTGTGTGCGTGTGTGAGCTGGATGTGCCCACAGCTCTACCGTGTTCTAGCTGTGGACGAGTGCTCATCTGCAGGCTCACTCTGCAAACGCACACGATGGCCGGGGCCAAGCCACGAGCCAGCTCCCTGGCGGTCCCCCACAGGGGTGGCAGCGAGCCGCCAAGTGGAACCACGGTCACCACCTGGCCGTGTCAGCAGTGACAGGAAGCTAGTCAAGAGGCAGAGCCAGGGATCAGACCCCCATCCTCACCCTGACTACAAGGCTAAATACTCACTCCTTCCTTGCGGGGGGACTGGACACAGAGCAAGCAACTTCAGAGCTTACATGGAAAAATAAATAATCTAGGATAGGCTCCATTTTTAAAAAGAAGGCACGATTTATTTGATCACAGTACTCACCAATGAGAGTTAAAACAGGAGCTGGGTGACGTTAGGCTGCGTCATGGCACTACCCAGCACGCAAGGGAACCGGGTCTGGGAGCAGAGTCTGTAGGGGATGTGTGGGCCCTCCCCTGTGATCTGCTATTTCAGCTGGTTTGCTTGGAGCTGGGGTTACAGACAGGCATGACCATGGAACCACCCCCACCCCTCACGACACTCATGGGTACTGGGGTTGGGTACAGGCTGGGTTGGTCCAGGCTGCAGTACCCATAGGTGCATCCAAAAATATGGTGTAGGGTGGGCTGGGCCATCACTCTTACGCATGCAGGGCACAAGGGGTAGCCTATGAGCAGTAAGGGCCTAGCACCACTGGCATGGGTAAGCTATGGGTCTGGGAGTGGGTGGTGAAGGAACTAGGGCAACTCCCCTGACAGGCAAGTGCAGGAGCTAAGCTAGAAAGTGGGACATGCCTGGCCAGGCTATCACCTGTGCTGATTTGCATGTGCCATGGATGGGAGCAAACTGAACACGGCCAGGCTGTAGCACTCGCTGGGTCAGGCCAGGATGCAGCGTCCAATGGCAAAGGTCAAGATAGGATGGGCTATGCAGAGCTGGGTCAGAGCAACCACTGGCATGCACAAGGTCCGGGGCTGGGAACAGGCCTGGTTGGGGAGCTAAGGAGACACCCTAGCTAGGTTGTGGTTTCCACTGGTGAGTGCAAGATCCAGAATGGGGGTGGTAGTCTGGCCTGGACATGGCTGTACTATCGCTCAGCATGGGTGTGGACTGGGTCTGGGGTACACCAGACTGGGCTAGACTCCAGCACCCACTGATGCTCATGAGAGCCAGAGTGGGAATATAATGGGCTAGGCTAGGTTTTGGAACCTACTGGGCCATAGGAGAGCTGCACCAGGCCACACTAGGACTGACTGGGCTGTAACACCCAACAGTAAGAACTGGGTTGAGTATGCACCTATTGGGCAAGGCTAGTGGTGCTGCCAGGACAGGAGGTGGACCAAGCCCAGGTCAAGGGCTCACCAGTGTGCACGAGATCTGCCACTGGGCGGAGATGCAATAGATAGTTTGGGGAACTCCTTTGCCAGGGTGCAGTCCCTGCAGGTAAGCGCAAGAACCAAAGCAAGAAGCAGCCCAGAGCAGACTAGGCTGCAGTACCTGACAGCATAGGTGTGACTCAGGCAGGGGGTGGGCCAGGTTAAGCCAGCCCACAACACCTACACACAGATCTGAGAACCAGGATGGGGTTCAGGACAGATTGGGTCTGGCCATATCACTAGCCGGTACACATTAGGGCCGAGACTCGGGGTTGACTGTGCCAGGTTGGGTTGCAGCTCTAGCCAGCGTGAGCCGGAACAGGAACAGACTAGGCCAATCCAGGCTACAACACCTGCCAGCAAATGCCGAGGTGAGAGAGGCCACACCAGACTGGGCCACAGCACCCACCAGCACACTCGAGACCAGGGCTGGGGGCTAGCCTGGTAGGGGAGTAGTGGGGACTCCACTGCTGGGCCACTGCTCATGCTGGTGATCATGAGACCAGGGGCTGAAGGTAGACCAGGCCCCGCAGGGCCACAACACCTGTTGGCCTACATGTGAACTGGGTTAGGGAGCCAGCCAGTCTGGGTAACCGATTGTATCCACTTGCACAGGCATGAGCCAGAATAAAGGCAGGTGGGCTGGGCTTTGCCACAGCACCGGCTGGCAAGTGCTGGGACTGGGGGCAAGCCCTGTCAAGCTAGACTATAGAACCACCTGGAGAGTGCGAGATCTGGGGCAGGGAGTGGGTTCAGTGGGGAGGCTGCAGGCTCTTCTCTGATGGGCTGCAACTCCCACTGCTGAGTATGAGAATCAGGACTGGGGGCAGGCCTGAATGTACAGGCAGTGGCACGCGCTGGCAGGAATGCGGGCTGGAGGTGGAATCAGTTGGGCTGAGTTAGGCTTCAGTGCCCAGTGATATACACAAGATCTCATCGGGATGTGGAGCAGACCAGGCCAGTCTGCTGCACATGCTGGCAGGCACAGGAACTAGAGCTGGGGGTCCAGTCAGTGGGGGTTACGGGGGTCCCTCTGACTGGGCTACAGTTGCCCCAGGTGTACATGAGGGTCAAATGTACGTTGGGCAGGGCTGGGTTGAGCCACAGCACCCATTGGCTTGCTGAGGATGGAGGGCAGAACAAATCAATCAGCTGCCCCAGTGAAACTTGACAGCAAATCGCTGAGCCCAAGGAGACTCAGAAAAGCAGTCGAGGGATGGCCCAAAGCCTTGGGACCCTGCACCCATGAAGGAGACCCAGAAGAAGCTCCTGGCTCCTGTCTTCAGATCAGCTCAGTTCCGACTGTTGAGGCCACTTGGGGAGTGAACCATTGGATGCGAGATCTTCCTCTCTGTCTCTCCTCCTCTCTGTCTCTCCTCCTCTCTGTATATCTGCCTTTCCAATAAAAATGAATATTTTTTTAAAAAGAAGACACGAGTTATTTGCTTTAAAGCATAGTATAAATATTTAATAATTAAAACTTCAGCTGTCGTGCAAGAGTGGACAGTGGGACAGTTTGCAAGAAAGAGGCCTAAGCTGGAGAATGAATCACTGGAGCATGGGGACAAGGCAACGAGTTTGTCATCTGGAAAACCTTGGCAGCTGAGTCCATCCCACTCCAGCCTGTGGGCCACAGGCTACAAATTACAGCAAAACCTCAAGACAGCGCAGGACTCCTAAACTTCCAGAAGCCCATTCCCTGCTTACAGTTTAAGGCCACAACCTCGAAACTGATAAATTCCCCCAAACTGCCACATGGGCACGGTGAAGTCAGCAGGTACCTGCAACAGTGCAGGGGAAAGCCTGAATTCAAACCACACTCTAGGGTTGCCCTCGGGGCTCCCCAGTGAGCATAGCAGCACCCCAGGGTCAGTGGGAATGCCAGAATATGCCGCCTACCTCACCCGCGACCACACAGAGGCACAGCTGCCACCCAGGGCCAGCGAGGCTGGGGCACAGGTGTTCCCAAAACTTCAACCTAGCTTGCCCCTCTGACGGGTGACACCGAATGACAAGGCAGCAGCTCGGACCTGGGTACCCACCTGAACGATAAAGCCATGCTGAACAGCCTCACACAGGGAGCTGCTCTGTGACCAGAGAAGATGGGCACCTAGCTTTCCACCCAGAGAGGGCACACTCACGTTACAGGCCAACCTGCCATGGTTACCAAGCAGGGAGTGCATGGCACTGACCAGCAGCAGCCTCATGCCGCTTGTCCCATGGACACTTCACTGGCAGTGGGGCGGGGCTAAAGCAACAGGAAAGCGGAGACCGGTGTGGCACCTGCCTGGGATGCCAGAGGCAGTCCCCCACCCCAGTTCATGCAGGACACAGGGACTGGGCCAATGGGGACCAGATGTTTAATCCTACCATGCCCTTGCTTGCATGTGTTTATTTTTGAACTACAGAAGCTATTTAAATACTAAAATCAGAACAGCCCAAGCTATTCCAAGACCAAAACTGAGGACGGCAGACACTGACTGCAGGCACACACACCGGGAGCACAGCCCCAGCATTAGGTGTGGCCACAGGTGCCTGGGGTGGAGGACACTGGGGGATGGGCTCAGCAGGTCTCCGGGGGCTGAGCTGCGTGGTGCGGAGTGCAGTGGGTGAGGGGCCACACGCACACGCGGAGAGCACAGCCCCAGCATCAGGTGCAGCCGTAGGTGCCCGGGCTGGAGGACACCCTTCCTCCTCACCCCAGCAGGCTCATTAGCACCCTCACAGCTGCGCTGACTGGGGGTGCGGGGAGCCCGGCTGCTCATTAGCACCACCACTCAAAGCCCAGGAAGGAGGCTGCTGTGGGCAAGGCTGGATCCAGGCCCAGGCTTTAGAAATCTGTCCCCTTCCAAACACTCGGGCACAAGGGCCGGGCACAAGGATCCGGGGCAGGGGGTTGGGTGCACCCACCCCGTTCATGCCAGCTCAGCCTGGCGCAGGTCCCTGTGGTTCTCACCAACCATGACTCCCTGGCCACAGCCCTACCACCCCATCCTCCCTGGAACGTCCACCAGACAGGCCTTTCCGACCTCAGTGTGTCTTCCTCCTGCCCCCAGGCTGCACCCGAGGGGCTCAGCAGACACAAGGACTGACATCCAGCCATGGATATGGCCCTGGAGCCCCAGAGATGCTCTGACTCAGGGGCCAGACACCCCTCAGGCCCAGACAGTAGCCAGCACAACCACAGCCATACTTTTCCCACTCCACCCTGGCATCCTGCCTTGCAGGGGAACCAGGGTCCCAGACCCCTGGCCCAGCCAGAATCCAGACTTCACATCGGCTTCTTCCAAGCCCTTGGCATGGGGCCCCTCCTTCACCATGTCCTCTGGAAACACAGGTGAGGCCAAGAGGAGGCCTTCAGGCACACGGCCAAGAGTAACCTCCCACGCGGGACTCAGCAGCCCTGACCTGCAACGGAGGAAGATCCCAGCAGCTCCCTGCAGGTACCAGGGACCAGTGGACACTGGTGGCTTTTGCAGGCAGGGATGGCAGCCAGGCCCACTGGGACCCAGCTGACAGTAGCCCGCAGCCCAGTGAACTAGGCAGAGCAGGCTGTGCAGGGCAAGGCAGAGGACAGGCAGCCCCAAAAGGGAGGAGGCGCACGCAGCTGCACTTGGTCCCAAGGAGAGGACAGCACTGCCCCTCAACCACCCACGTCCCCTTTGAGAGCTTCAGGACTCCTCCCCGGGCCCCTCTGACTACAGTCGCAAACGCCTGAGCTTCTAGGTCTCTGAGACGAACATGAGGCTGGGATGAGCCCGGGCCAGGCTAGGGCTGGGTGCAGGAAAGCCCCCCGCAGCTGGCACGCTGCGCTGCAAGGTCGTGTGCACCCCAGGACACCACAGCAGGTCCTGGCCCTTCTCTCTGGGGAAATAAGAGCCTGCCAACCAGACAGCCTGTATCGATCTGGAAGAAGAAAACAATAAAGCTTTATTGGGCTGGAGCACTGGGCCTGGGGCTCACAGGGGACAGTGTGACTGGCTCCGCCCAGCCACTGAGCAGCCACTGCGCCCTACCAGCCCACCCACCCAGGGTCCTCGGCGCTGCTGCCGCCATGACAGACCCAGCCACACAGCCCTGAGCTCAGGCCGTGGGGAAGGGCTGCCCCACACAGCCACAACTCCAGTCCTCGTCCACGGACCCCAGCCTGGCTCCAGGTCTCGCTTGGCCTGCCAAGGCTGTCACAGGTAGCTGCCCAGGGTGTCCACTGTGTGCCTTCCCGCTGACCCCTCTTTTCTCCAGCCACGCTCACCTGGGTTTCAGGACTCAGATCTGGCCTCAGCAGCCACTTCCCCGACATGTGCGTGGGCCTGGACGTTCCCACTCACACACACTCGCTTCTCTTCCACAGCCTGCTGGCAGGGTCCCCCAGCGAGGGGGAGAGCCTGCTGGGCAGCTGCCTCCCACAGGCCCTGCCCTGAGCCCCATGCCACTCCTGGCCTGCAACGACCCTCGTAGAAGATGTTACATCCCGGGCAGGAGCCACACTGCAGATATGGCTGAGGCCTGCCCAGGACTCTGTTCAGACGGGTGCTGCAGAACCCCCTGCCTGCCCGCTGCCCCAGTCCCAGCAGGACCCCCCAGGCCTGGGGTGACCCAACAGAGTCAGGACTCTACCCAGGGTGGTCCATACAGCCAGCACCATGACCCCCGATGCCGTCACAAACCCAGTAAGGCTTGGCCGACAGATGAGTACCATGGCCGGGATCAGGCTGGACAGAATGGTACCCAGACGGTACCCAGGGCGTCCTGCACGCAGGCCACTCCAGGACAGAACACCCAACTCAGCTCCCTGGGCAAGAGCATCATGTTTTCAGGAGGTCACCAGGCACCTGGCTGGCCCACATTGGTGGGGCCCAGTTCTGCACCAGGGGACTCCACCAGGCTACCTCTTGCACAGAAGGTTCCAGAAGCCCCACAGTGCATCACTAAGGAAGTACAGGGTCTCAGAAGAGTGCCAGTCCAGGGGCTGTGATGCATAGCAGAGCTCTGGCTCTGGCCCAGTGTCCTTGCTGCTACCGCACCGGGCCAGCAGCAGAGGTTGGCCCAGGGGCCTGGACAGGCCTGGACAGCATGCCCAGCGCCAGGCTCCTGCCTTCAGCCTGCCCAGGCCTGACGGCGGCAGCCATTTGGAAAAAGAAGTGGCAGATGGAAGAGCTCTCTCTCTGCCTTTCTCTCCGTCATTTTGCCTTTCAAAAAAAATAAGAAATCTTTCTTTTTCAAAAAAGGAAGAGACCTGCCACAATTACAGACTTCCTGAAAACGCCGAGTGCCCGCCCATGTGCTCTCAGGAGCAGAGAGGAGTTCCGGGGGTCCTGGGAGGTCGTGCGTGGCAGCAGGCAATCACCAGCTTTGGGGTGTGCTCCAGTCCCAGCAGGACAAGATGAAGAGGCACCCGTCCCTGTCCCACCTTCGGTGGCAGCGCCTGGCACCACTACGCGATGAATCCCAGCTGGCCTGACCCACACAGGTCCCAGCCCACGTGAGCCAACAGTACCAGGGGAAGCAGTCCAGAGCCCCGACATGCCCACGCGTACCCCACCCCGGGCTTTGCAAGGCTCCAACCACCTCGGGGACCAGAAGGCAGGTCCGCCTGCAGCGTGGGTGGGGGGCAGCCTGTCAGAGCTGGCGACTCTCTCCTCCTTGGAGCCAGTGGTACCTCCATGTAGCACCCCAGTCTGACACCATGCAAGGACCCAGGCCTGGACTCCCAGGGTCTGGGGTGCGGGAGGGACAGGACACACCAGAGAAGGCACAGGGAGGGGCACAAGTGGCAGGCCAGCTGGGCTCCAGCCGGGCAGGTGGACAAGGGCGAAAGGCGTACGGCCATGGCCCGGGAGGGGATGGACAGGCCAAGGAGCGTCATCAGCTTTGCCCACGAAACGCCCTGCTCCCTGAGCTGTCCAGCAAGGTCTGTCCCAGGCACAGGAGTCACCGAGCGCCACACAGGTGGCCACAGCGCCTGGGGGCCAGGGCCCTTTGCCTTCAGTGGCCGGAGCAGCAGCAGCAGGCGCGGGACAGGTGAGTCTGCACCCCACCACTCACCCATCGAGGGCCTCGGGCAGGAGCACCCGGCGGGGTGCTGGCCAAGGGTCCGGCTCTCTGAGGAGCCACGCGCAGGGTCACGCGTCTCACCCCCGTGCACCCCAACAGGCGGGCGTGCGGGACCTCCCGAGCCCGCCCCCCGCCGGGGACCCCGGAGCCTCCTCACCTAGCTCGGCGGCGCGGGGCGCACTGGGGCGCTCCCTGTCGGAGGGGCGGGGCCCGCGCGGCGGCCACGCCCCCGCAGCGAGCGCCCCGCCCACCCAGGTCCCCGGCCAATGGCGCCACCCGGCCTCGCGGACTACACTTCCCGGCCTGCCCCGCACAGCCGGAAGCGCGCGGCCGGCGCAGCCACAGGCGACCAGGACGGGGCGGTGGGCGTGGGTCCTGCAGCAGGCCGGCCCTCGCGGGCGCTCGGCCAGGACAGGGCGGCTCGGAAGCCTTGGCGCCTTAACCCGAGGTGGCCGCGCCGTCCCGCAGCCCGCTCCAGCCGCTCCAAGTCGTAGCATGGGCGGCTGGCTGTGCGCTGAGCCAGTCCCCACCTGCCAGGGCGCACAGGGGCGTCGCGGCTTGGATCTCCGGGTGGCCTGGGCGCCCCTCGCCTCCCCCAGACCCCGCGCTCCGAGGTCCTTACGGCCCGGGCTGTGGCTCCGCATCCGCGCCGGTGTTTGCCGTGCGTGGCGTCCTGCCGTTTACAGGGCTGCAAGTAGGACCTGGAGCACGTAGGTGTGTCCGCGCGCGGGGGAGCGCAGGCAGCATTGCGCATGGAAACGAGCCCCCGGATTTCAGAGAGGACCGGCCTCTGTACCTGCCAGTAAACACCACCCCCAGTTACGGGGTTTCCACGGCAACGCCCACAACCAGTTTGGGGGTGTCCTCAGCCAACACAGGCTGGCGCGTGCGTGAGCAAGTGTAGGGACGGAGAGAGGAGGGGGCCCGTGTGGGCCAGGTACTCGGACAGCCCTGAGAAGGGGTGCTGCCTGGCCAGCCCAGGCGCCCATCTCAGCCACGGTGGGCAGCCAAGCCGGCCCTCCTTTGCGTGGAAGCCCCGCCTGCTGCTCCCGGCTCTGGTGGTGGAAGGCAGTGAGTCAGGGGAGGGCTCCAGCCTCAGTACCCGTTGTGAGACCAGCCAGGCCCACTGGCCACATCTTCAGGTGGGTAGCACAAGAATTATGCAGCCGTTTGTAACTGGCTGAGAGCCCACCGTCGGGGACCATCTTCCCAGACTAGGAGGGCTCAGGGAACGCTTAACATCCCTCTTGAGATGTTCTGAAAGCCTTGGGTGTCTCTCCCTGTGTCCTTCCCAGAGGCTGCCCACCTGCCGGCTCTCCTGAGAAGTGCTTTCCCTCTTGCGATGCCCACCTGGCCACTTCACAAGTATCTCCAGCTGCAGCTGCTCTCGGCTTTTCTGCCTCTACACTAAGCCGAGGAGGGAACCCGGCAGCCTCTTCTGGTAGCAGTTGCCCTCTCGTGGTCTGGGCCTCGCCCATCCCGACCCCTGCGGAAGCAGCAGACATGAGGCTGAACTGCAGACAGACCCCGGGGGGGACAGAAGGAAGGAGCTGAGCCTAAGGGAGACCCCCGGGGGTAGCTGGGAACAGCCCACCCGCCTGGGCTCCCTGGGCTGGCAGAGGCTCTCCATAGGACACCAGGCCACTTCCAGGCTGGCCCGGGTAGGTTGCCGGTTCTCAGTGTGAATGCACCTTGCCCTCCTCCTGGCCCCCTCCTTGGCCCCGTGGTGCTCTTCAGAGGCCTGCACTCCCAGCTGGAGTGAACCTGGGACAGGACCAGCCGAGTGTGGGGCAGAACTGAACCCAGAACCTGTTTGTCTCGCGGCCTGGGAGAGAGGGGAGGACCCTCAGGTGAGTGGGGGGACCCAGGAACTGGCTTGGAGGGAGGCCCGGCACAGCAGGGGCATGGGCCAGAGGGGAAGGGGGTGGTACCTGGTCCACTGGAGAGTCCACAGCAGCCTGAGGCACCCAGCAGCTTCCCAAACTGCTGAACACCAGACAGGAGTGTCAGAGAGGGGACACTGCCAAGCTTTGGGGTGCTGAGTGCTCCCAGGACCCGGAGGACACACACCTGAGTCAGCAGCCAGAGAGGAGAGGGCCCATGAGCCGTGCCCATCCCCAGGTTCACTCCCGCCTCCAGACCCCACCCTCCATCAGTCATTCATTCAAGAAGCCATCCACCTGCCAGCGCCGGGGAGCTCCTCACACCAGCATGTGGCTGCTGAAGGGGAAAGCTCCCAGCAGTAGGCCGGCCGCGGAAGCCAAGGGGCCCAGCTCCCGTTGTGCATGGAAGCCCGTCAGTTCCCTCACGGGCCTTCTGCCTCACAGTGCACAGTGGCTGTGTGGGCACCAGCCATCCCGTCTATGTTCCAGCTGGTGGGGAACAGAACAGGGCAGGGGAAAGGCCTGCAGGCAAGCATGCTCTCCCGCCCTCTCAACCACACTTCCTGGTGCTTGAATGGTCCGCATCGCCTTGCAGCCCTGTTGGTCAGCTCCTGGCTGACCCCGATTGTCGGGCCCGGCCAGTGGGAGAGATCAGGCACTCTGTGTCAGGGCGCAGGCCAGCACCCCATGAGTCAGTCCAACGCGTGTCAGGCTTAGCTGGGATGGGGCAAGAGCAGAAAAGGAGCTGGGGGGTTGGGGAGCTGGAGGTTGGGAGAGGCCAAGGGAGATGAGGGGTGGAAGGTAGGGGCAGGGGTGACTGGAGGTTGGGAGAGGCCAGGGGAGACGGGGGTGGAAGATGAGGCGGGGTGACTGGAGGTCCAGGAAGGGCCAGTGAGGGGCATGACCGGAGGTCCAGGAGGGCCTCTCCCGTGAGGCCAGCACGGCTCCCAGGACCGTGCGTCGGCTCCGGGCACGCTCTGGATGGGCCACGTTAAGTACACGATCAGTGGTTGCCCAGTATGACTGAGCCAGGCCTGCATGGCCGCGAGGGTCAGTGACTGCGGCCCCTGCCGTGGTGGTCTGGCCTGCTGTGGTGGTCTCTGCCCAGGATGCCCAGGGTTCCCTTGGAGTGCACTTGCCCTGCTCCTTGTCTACACAGACTCACACTCACCTGGGCCCCTATGCCGCCTGCAGAGAAGGTGGTAATGAGATGCAAATGAGCCAAGGGCCCTTCACTGGGAACAGTGTGTCTGTGCAGGCGGGGGCTCCCTCCCTGGGAGCCAGCCCAGGAGCTTGCCACGTGGGAGCCTCCGCCCCACCACAGCACGCACCCTGCCACCCCCTCGGGAAGCCTCCCTGGATGCCCAGCTTGCTGTGCAGCTGTGGACCTTCCTTCGCTCTGCCCTGGCCATGGCCATGGTGCTCCTTGGTAGTGGCGTCCATACTCTGTGGTTGTGGCAGCAATGCCGGGCAGGCTATTATGGCGGCCAGGCTGCAGAGCTCTGGGAGATGACGCAGTGTTCCAGAGCAGTGGGCAGCTGCAGCGCCTGACCCCCAGGTGCTGGATGTGACCCTGGGACCCCTGCTGTTGTTTCCATCATCTCCTGCTGAGCCGGGGACCATCACCACACCTGCCTCTGCCGAGAAACAGGGAACAGAGGGAGTTGGGGCTGAAGGCACAGTGGGTGGGCAGCAGGTCCTGTGTCCTCCGCAAGAGGCGCCAGGCAGGACCCATGGCCGCAGTGGGAGGTGTGGTGTGGCCAGAGCTGGGTGGGGTCCAGGGGATGTCTCCGCCCAGAGTAGATTTACAGGGAGGCGGAAGAGCACACCTACCCGCCACTGGGACAGCAGGACCGGGTCACAGACAGAGGGGCGGCAGAAGTGAGGCCTGCGGGGCCAGAGGGAGGCCGGGCTCAGCTCCGATTCAGCTATACCACGTGTTCCCCACCTGCAGTATCCGCTTGTGCTCAGGCAGGCCTGTGGACAGCTGTGCCCGAGGGAGGCGGCCTCCTGAGCTGCTCCACACCCGAGCTTTGCCTCTTCCTGGCTGTGCGCCTCTGTGGGCCCCAACTGCGTGCTAGATCATGGGTCCCAGATCCTGCCCACAGGTCCGGGCCACAGACGTGGCCCCCACCCATGCCACCTGCCACGGAGCTGCCACCACAGGTGAAGGCAGGGGAAGGGATGGCTCCACATCTGGAAGATGTTCCCAGGGCAGAGAAGGGGCAGCAGTGGCACTGTGTCACCCCCAGGAACACTGCCTGGGGGCTCACTCAGTAATGCACTGTTTGCATGTCGGCACCCCCGGGCGAGGAGGCAGCACAGCAGAGCCCTGCCTCTACCTAGGGCAGGCAGCCGGGCGCACAGTGGGGCAGGCAGTCAGGCGCACAGTGGGGCAGGCCCACCCCCAGTGCGAGGGGATGGGAATGCTCTGGATCCTGCACAGTGCGTGTCGGCACAGTGCACCACTTTGAGGTTGGGGTCCACCGAGCAGCAGTAGGGGTGGGCTGCTTGCCAGCCTCCCCTGGTAACGGGGCCAGCAGTGGGGGCGGAGGTGCTGGGCATATTGACTGTATTTGGTGATCATTTCTGTATTTATAGGGCTTCATGAGATAAAAATAAAGTGAGGGGGAGCCCTCGTGAGTCACTGCAGCGCCTCCCGCCTGGATGCCAAGCTCCTGCAGAGGGACAGGGCAGGGCAGAGCCAGCACAGACCGGCGGGGACTGTGTGAGTGATGAGGGCTCAGGTAGTGAGTGTGCTGAGGGCTCACTGTGTGAGTGTGGCAAGGGCCTAGTATGAGTGATGATGGCTCAGTGTGAGTGAGATGAGGGCTCAGTGTGAGTGTGATGAGGGCTCAGTGTGTGAGTGATGAGGGCTCAGTGTGTGAGTGGTGAGTGCTCAGTGTATGAGTGTGCTGAGGGCTCAGTGTGTGAGTGATGATGGCTCAGTGTGAGTGATGATGGCTCAGTGTGAGTGAGATGAGGGCTTAGTGTGAGTGTGATGAGGGCTCAGTGTGTGAGTGTGATCCCTGTTTTCTGCACATGCTCTTGTGATGTGTAGCTGGTGAAGGACATGGTCTTTCCTTGGCATTCTGCTGATAACCCCTCTGCACTCCCACCTCCTCCTGCTCTCATAGCTCTGTCATGCTCATGGTAGTCCAAGCGCCTGAGGAAGCCCAGTGACTCGTGGGGTCACACGTGGAGTCTCCTCCACATAGTTGCCTGATGAATGGGCATGAGTCTCGGGCAAGTACTACCCCAGGCCTCCTCCCTTCTTCCCAGTGTGGAGTTGTAGTGGCCTCCCTGGAGACCCCGGATTCCTACACCCCAAGAAGCCGAAGCCCTCTCAGAGCTCAGCCCACAAGACAGTCCACAAGTTGCCGAGCAGCCCCCAGGGTTGATGGTACATGCCTGCTGCAGGGGTGTGTGCTGCCCACCTCCAGAGTAGTGTCCTGGGCTGCAGGTCAGGACCTGTCTTTGCCCAGACCGTTCCCTCCCTCTTCTCAGCTGTCCAGCCCCTCTCCCTCAGCCCCGGCTTGCTCTAGCCCTGTCCACGTGGAGTGCTGCCTAGCCCCAGGCCAGGGGCCCCCGAGATGAGGAGGGCGCAGGGGATCCTGTGCCTGTGCAGCCAGCCAAGGCTGTCAGACTCTGAGCCCCAGGGCCGAGGCCCTCCTGGTGCCGGCCTTGCTGCGGTCCCACTGCTCGGGATTCCCTGGGAGCCAGCTGCTGAGCATCCAGGCTTGCAGTTTCTAGGCCGAGCTCTCACTATTGGCAGGTGTGGACCACACAAACCCCACGGCTAAGGGGAGGTGCAGCCACAGCTCCCAGCAGCAGTGTCCACACCTAGAAGGTGTGAACAGGGCTATGAGGTGAGAGAGGGGCTGGGGAGGGGTCACAAAATGGGGTCAAGATCTGGGGCTTGTGTGCCCAAGGGCAAGGCCAGGGCAAGGAGTGGCGGCCCTAGGACCTGCGGCCAGTGCTGGGGGCGTGGGTGAGAAAGCTGCGTCTCACCCGGGAGGCCTAGCACACACCTTGGGCTGGCTTCTGCTGCCTTGGCAGCTGCATTCACTGGGAGCTGAATTGGAAGCAGAGCAGCCAGGACTGGAATGGGCATTCCGATAGGGCATTTCAACACTGCCAGAAGCAACTTAACCCCACGCAATGTGGGCACCGTCCTTGAGAAGCCCTTTAGCTGGAAGGTCAAGGACAGAGTCAGGGCAGGGCCAAGGAGGGAATCCCCCATGGTGAGGCTTGCAGGGCTGGGACCACACAGGGTCCTTGGAAGGTCTCAGCCCTGGTAGGTGACAGGTTTGCCTGTGGATAAGCAAGTCAACAGATCACGGTGGGACAGCTTCTTACTGTCGCCATGGGATGCCCCCACAGTGCGGGAACTAGCAGGAAGGACCTCGGCAACACTATGAGTAGACAAGCCTCTTGGTCACAAATCAGCGTGTGGTCTCTGGCAGCCATACGGAACGTGGGCAGGCATCTGCCACCATCAGGCCTGGCTGAGCAGGCACAGACCACAACCAGCACCCCTACGTCTGTGGCTGTTGAGAGAGAATGGGCACGCCTAGGAGAGCCCCGTGTGCGTATGCCTGGGACAGCCAAGCATTGCTTAAGTGTAGGGACAGAGACCTTGTACAGAAATCCTCCACGTCCCAGCTGGAGGCCAGACCCAGCTGTGTGAACAGCCTGCCAGGACAGGTGTCGCTCGAGGCAGGTGTGGGCACAGCAGGCTGCACACTGCCTCCCGTGTCAGTGTCTGCTCCTGCTAACACACAACCCGGAAGCCAGAGGTGACAGCTCCACCCCGGACCCTTCCCACCCACATGGCAGACACAGATGAAGTTCCAGGCTCCTGGCTTCAGCTTCACGCAGCTGGCACGTGGAGAGTGAAGCCACGGGGGACAGATCCATCTTTCTTTCTCACTTTCACTGTGTCTGTCTCTCTCTCTTTGTCTTTCAAATAAACAAAAGGAATAAAAACAAATGACAGAAAAATCTCCCAAGAGTCACCCCATCTCCCTAGGCCTTCGGCTCCTGGCTTCGGGCCAACCTGGCTCTGGCCATTGCAAACATTTGGGGAGTGAACCAGCAGATGGAAGATCTCTCTCTTCGACTCTCTTTTTCCAATAAACATAAAATAAATCTTTCCAATAAACATAAAATACAACATTAACAAAATGTTGCAAAACCTCTTCCAGAATGCCTCAGGATGCAAAGAACAGGGAAGTGAAGGCTGGCATTGTGCCCAGAATGAAGCAGCCAACGGAAGCTGCCTCGAGAGGGTGCAGATGCCAGGATGCTAACAGAGGGCTAGCAGCAGCTCTGGCAGAGAACGCCCCAGCAGGTTAAGGCAAACACGCCTAAAACACCGTGGACGGGGCAGCCCTGAAGAAGGGGCGGGAGCAACAGGTGCAAAAGAGCGTCACGGACCAAGCCCAGGCACCGTGAGAACCCACAGGTGGGTGCTGCCACACATGGGCAGGGCGAGCCCTCGGGTACCTGCCACGCATGGCCTGGATTGAGTTCCTGGCGCCCAGTCCCAGCCGTTGCAGACCCTCGGGGAGTACCCAGCTTGTGGCACTCTGTCTCTCCAACCAACACCAACATGACAGATGAAGGAGAAACCTTGGAAGCAGAGAAGAGCAAGTTGCTTGCAAAGGGACACGTTTTCCATGTGCTCCGAATGTCTTGGAAATCCCCAGGCCAAGCGGGCGTGGGACACGTGCTGGGGCCTGAGACAGGAATTCCAGAACCAGGAGAGTGACCGCCAGTGACCTTCAGTCACGAAGGTGAAATCAAGGACATCCCGGGGGAGAGACAGACTCTGCTGGTGCCACTGCTTCTGGGGAGCCTAGCCCTGTGTTGGAACAGAGCAGGGCAGAGACTCGCCGATCCGCACAGAGCGCCACCGAGACCACAGAACCAGAAAGCCATGCAAAGCTACTCGGCAGCCCCTGCATGAGGGCTCACACCTGCCAACCCGGGACGGGACCCACAGCCAGACACACAGCAGCTCCAGCGAGAGCCCGGGACGGGACCCACGGCCGGACACACAGCAGCTCCAGCGAGAGCCCGGGATGGGACCCACGGCCGGACACACAGCAGTGGGGGAATGAGGGACTCGGCCTTCCCTGCTGCCTGCCTGGGACCCAGGCCCCCTTCTAAGAACTGACCCTCGCAGCTGGCCCCTGACAGATTTGGGCGTGTCCAGAGACACCTATGGGAGGCTCTTCTGAGCCCAGAGCTGGCCAGCTGGGTGCACCGGCTGTCCTAGGCTCTGTGTGTGGCCAGCAAACTGGGTTGTGCTAACAGCTCTGTGTGGGCGGCAGCAGGGCCCTCGTTAATGAATTCAGTGACACTTGGGCTGCGGCCGGAGTAGGGATGGCCCCTGTGGCTCTGAGGCATCTAGGGCAAGACAAGGAGGGCAAGTATGCCCTCCCGGGCACGTGACTGCTGCCAGCTGGGGCCCTGCCCTTGCCCACATGCCTTGCTGACTGCTGCAGGCCTGCTGCCCTCCCCCGGACCATCTGTCCCGAGCTGCTGACCCAGTGAGCTCCCTGGGCACCTGCTGCACTGGCCAGTGATGATCCCAGGTGGGCTGGTGCCCAAGGCCCAGCAGTGCGGGGGACTCCCAGCTGGCAGCCTCCCTCAGGGCGCTGGGCCCCACCCTTGCTCCTCAGATGCAATGCCTGTGGCTGGGGAGCTAGGACAAGCCTTCTGCTGCCAGCCTGGCTGTCAGGTCTGACCAGGGCATCCATGGGAAGTGCTGCACACAAATCCCAGCCTGGAGGCCAGAAGGTGGGTGTGACGACTAGAGCTCCTGCAGTCACCCAGAACTAGGAGGCATGAGGCACAGGAAGAGGAGAGGCCATGGTCGGGGGGCACAGCTGGGGGCTGGGAATGCCAGAGGCCAGGGGCCGTTTGGAACGCAGAAGCAATGCATCAGGATGAGGCCAGGCGGGGGGAGGCAGAGCCAGAGCCCTGATCACACGTCCCCCGCTGGGGGACTGCAGCTGCCAAGGACGATGGCCCCTGGAGCTGGTTCCAGTGAAAGGAGCTTTCCAGGAGACTCCAAGGGGACTTGCTGAGCAGGGGAAGACCAGTCCCTGCCTTGACCCAGGCCAGTGCGTCCCGAGCAGGAGTGGGGGTGGTGCCTGTCACATCAGCATGGCGCCGAGAGCAGGCAGCCCCTGGTTCCCACGCCCGGGCGCTCTGCCAGTCTCCACTTGACCCAATTGAAAATTCGCAGGTAGCACCTCACACCTTCCCAGACCTGTGAATGCACAGCAGGGCCTTTATATAATCCTGAAGGCTTGCAGATTGCACCCCGGCTCCCCCCACGACACCCACTGCTGGGGAGCTCCGTGCTCAGGCATGTGTGTGCACCGAGGTGGGCACAAGCCACGAGTGTGTGTGCACAGCTGTGTGCACTAATGGGCATGCACAGACACACATGGGGGTGTGGCCCAAGCAGGCACTGCCACAGCATTATCCGCACACGCTCAGCAGAGGCTGGGTCCTGGCTCAGGAGCCTGGGCAGCTGAGGAGGGGGCCGTCCACCCCTCCTCTCCACCTCACTTGTAGCAGAGCTGTGGGCTCAGCTGAGGCCAGGGGCAGGACGGCGTGAGGCCGCTTCTGTTCTTGTAGTGCAGCTGTGCCTGGTGTCACTCCCAAGGCTGGGCCAACCGCAAGGCTGCCACTAGCCTCATCTGTGCGCAGACATCCCCCAGCTGGGCCCTAAACGGGGAGCAAGCAACAATGCTGTGGGTGTCTGTCCCTCTCTCCCACCACTGTCGGGCATGCACCTGCTCCCCACTCACACGGAAATGCCCCGGAGGAGGGAAAACTTCAGACACTGGGGGGACCTCGCTTCTCCTGCTGCAGCCCAGGGTCCAGCTCGGCGAGCCATGCCCGCTACCGTCGGTGTCCCCTTGGCCAGCCTGGGTACACATCGATGCCCTGGCAGCCCTGGGAGCCATGGGCAGGGTGCAAGGGTGTGTCCACAAGTCGAGTGTGTGGGAGCTGCTGTCCCCCACCCCCTCTAAGTCCAGGCACTGGGGATCCAGCCTGGGACACGTGTCAGAGGAGCCGGAGCTGCTGCTGACCACATGGGGTGAGTGGCTGGGAGATCCCCCGGGGCATAGTCAGCCCCCAGCGGGTCCCCTAACTGTGAATTTGGCCTGTGGGCAATGGGATCAGCCGGGCCAGGTACAAGGAAGCTAGTCCAGGGGGCACATCTCCGCCCGCGATCTGACGCCATCCCAGTCACACCAGTTACTGTCCAGCTGCCTCCCAATGGGGTCTGGCCATGCCCCTCTGCACAGACATACTCACACTCGTGTATATGTTCTAGGCTCCCGGTAAACCTACCACTCATACATGACACATGCAGTCACGCAAGACTCACTCAGGCTTGCACAGGATCACCCACGCATGAACATGGCCTAGAGGGAAGCCACCGTGCAGTGGGGCTGCAGGCTGCAGCTGGGTCTGCAGTCCTGCCCAGGGGGAGTGCCCGGCCACTGGTCCAGCCTGCACTGCCCATGACTCCTGCATTGTCACGGCCTTGCAGGGGGCAGCAGCGCAGCCCAGGGTGGGCCCTGCAGGCACTCCATGCAGTCATCTCTGTCATCAGCACATGGAGGCTGGGATCAGCGTGAGGGTCGGCCCGCAGCTGTCTTCAATGCCCTCAACTTCCAGCTGCATCACCTGGCTGCCTGGCTTGGGAACTTTTAAAAGCTCAGGATCAGGATCAGCTACCATTCCCAGCTCGGTCCCCCGGCCCCGCCACAGCCCCCCGGCCCCCCGGCCAGCGCTGCCCCGGCCTCCAGGTGAACACAGCTCGTCCCCCGGCCAGCAGCTCAGCGCCCCCCAGCACCCCCAGCCAGCGCTGCCCCGGCCTCCAGGTGAACACAGCTCAGCGCCCCCCAGCACCCCCAGCCAGCGCTGCCCCTGGCCTCCAGGTGGACACAGCTCAGCGCCCCCCAGCACCCCCAGCCAGCGCTGCCCCCGGCCTCCAGGTGAACACAGCTCAGCGCCCCCAGCACCCCCAGCCAGCGCTGCCCCGGCCTCCAGGTGAACACAGCTCAGCGCCCCCCAGCACCCCCAGCCAGCGCTGCCCCGGCCTCCAGGTGAACACAGCTCAGCGCCCCCCAGCACCCCCAGCCAGCGCTGCCCCGGCCTCCAGGTGAACACAGCTCAGCGCCCCCCAGCACTCCCAGCCAGCGCTGCCCCGGCCTCCAGGTGAGCACGAGTGGGTATGTTTACTTCCTTTGCCTCCAACCTCTTCCGTCTAAACAGGCACGACGTGGGATTCCCACCGTACCACCGTTCTGCGCCGTGCCTCCCGCTTCCCTAATTATCTAATTTGTAATATTTCATTTCCCTCCCTTTCATCTCCCTCTCAACGCCCCGACCCGCTCAAATAAATATGTATTTTTAATTTCGAGGCTCCTAATGTAATCTGGCAGGCGACGTTCCACCACTCAGAGGCAGGCAGCCCCGCCAAGTCACATGGTAAATGCCGGTGCAGCCAGCAGGTGTGCGTGGGGAGGAAGAAGGTAGCCAGAACCAGGCCTGGAGGGGACGCTGTGGAAGCCAGGCGCAGGCTCCAGGCCCTGGCCAGAGACTCCCTTCAGCCTGGTGCGGGGCGGCTCCCAACAGGTGAGGGCACACAGGTCCAGCAGGTGGCACAGCGTTCCCCTGCGGACCCTCAGTCTGTGTGCTGCCCATCCTGGTCTGGTCCTGGTGCAGGTCCACAGGGCCACACTCCCAGGCAGGGCAGCCCCAGCCTGCAGCTCCTCTCACACCACCCAGAGGACTCAGCTAACCAGCGGCCCCCATGTATCGCAGCCCTGACACCCTGGCCATGGGCGGCAGATGCCGAGCGTGTCCCTGCCTGGTCCCAGGCCTGCTGGGAATGGCAACAGAGAGGATGAGGACAGGGGCGCAGAGTCCCAGCCCCATGTCCCATTCTAGACCTGCCCTGAGAGGTTGGAGAGCTTGTCCACGTCAGAGCCGAGAGCCTCTGCAGCCGGTCATTCAGAGCCTGCTGGACAGCAGCAAGGGCCCCACAGCCACACCGTGCACAGCCCACCCCCGCTCCCCAGCAGGGCCCTTCACAGCCAGGTGCCCAGCAGCCAGCCAGCTCCCCAGTGAGAAAGCATGACTAGCCAGGTGTGGGATGCTCCAGGGGTCAGACGTGAGACTAGGGAGAAGGCAGGGCTTCTCAGGTTACCCCATGGTACGTGAGGCTGGCAGCAGATGGGAGGCAAAGCTGATGGTCCAGGTCCCACAACGACATCCCTCCTGCCATCCGCCATCCGCTCAGGCCCGGCTGAGCTGACCCTTGTCTCTGTACCACCAGGAACAACTGCAGATACCCAAGCCTGGCTGGGAGCCGCAGGGAGAGTCCCCCACCCTGTCCTCTGGGCAGAGCTGGTTCGAAGGCTGATGTAGTGTAGGGGGCAAGTCCAAAGTCCCAGAGCTAGCACTCAGCACTACTGGTCCTGGCCAGGCCCCAAAGACACCCAGCTCATGCCCAGCAGTGCTCAGCAAGCTCTGGGGCTAGTGTCCCCTGTGGGGGACTCCACAGAACCCTGGGGGAATCAGTGCCAGAAACAGTGTCCAGGATGGGCGAGAGGGTGACAGTGCCAGCGCAAGGTCCAGCAGAACTGAGTGCAGGGGACAGGGAAGCGATGGAGGCCACTGCTGGGTATGCACGTGTTGGGGGTGGTGCAGAGTGGCCAAGGGCGGGAGGGAGGCCCGTGTGGCACCTTGAACACAGGCACAACGGAAAAACCATGTGTATTTGGAAAGAATGTGCTCCCAGGTTCCTGGGCTAGCCCAAGATGGGTGCACTCGCACTGGTCTTCAGAAGGAACCCTGGGCCTCTGCGAGCAGACTGCAGCAGGACCCTGGGGCCCTGTAAGGCACACAGCACACCTGCAGCCACAAGAGGCATAGGCGGGTAGACAGGATCTCAGCATCACCAAGCAGGGGCCCCAGGGACCCTGGGGGACTGTATGTCAGCATGTGCTCGAATGTACATGTGTACACACGTGTCCACATGTGCGAGTGTGCCTGTGTGTGAGCATTTCTGTACGTAGGAGGTGTGCACAAGTATGCGTGAGGTGGGTGTGTTTGCACGTGAGTGTGCACGTGTGTGCAAGTCGGTGTCGGCACATCCGTGTGTTTGTGTGTGCACATATACAAGGGCTGTGCATTCAAGGGTTATAATTGTGTGTGTGTACATGGGGTTGTGTACACGAAGCATATACAAAGGTGTGTGTGCATGTGGTGTGTACATGTGTGCACATGTGTGGGTTGTGTGCCTGTGTACACCCAGCCTGAGGCCCTGTGGCCATTACTCAGGGTAGGCCAGGCACAGGCAAAGGTGCTGAGCCCCCACTGAGCCAAGCGCAGTGCCCTGGGCCCAGAAGGTTGAGGACAGGGAAGGTAAGGAGGTGGCACCAGAGACAGGAACCCAGCGCTGCCCAAGGAGCCCCCATCCACCACCAGGGACACAGTGCTGCCCAGGGACCCAGCGCTGCCCGAGGAGCCCCCACCCACCACCAGGGACACAGCATTGTCAGAGAAGCCCCCTGTCCACCACCAGGGACACAGTGCTGCCAGAGGAACCCCCATCCACCACCAGCGACCCAGTGCTGCCCAGGGACCCAGCGCTGCCCGAGGAGCCCACCCGTCCACCATCAGGCACCCAGTGCTGCCCAGGAACCCAGCGCTGCCTGAGGAGCCCCCCGACCACCACGATCTCTGTGCCAAGTCCAGTAGAGCTTGAGTGAGGACAGACACGGAAACAAAGACACCCCAGGTACTACACCCCACTGTCCTGCCCAGGGTGTGGGACCCTCAGCTCGGAACTCGGACCCCACTGGCCTGTCCCCACTTGCTGCTGTCACTGCCATGCGCAGGTGGTGTGTTTGTGTGTTCCCAGGCTCCCTGGAGTCTCAGCGAGGTGCACAGTGCCCAGGTGGCACCACAGGGCAGGCTCCGGGCTGGAGGGAAGCCCGGTCGTACGTGCAGCCCCACCAGCAGAAGCACGTTCCGTCTCTCCCTGCCCCACCTGGGGTGCTGCTTGTCTGCTGTCTGCAAAGGTGGCTGCTCCAGCAACAGGTAGGCGATGCTCTCCCTAGGTCGGACAGAGACACGTCCACCCATTGCAAGGCCCCCACAGCCCCAAGGGGAGAGAGGAGAGGCGATGCACCCCACACGGGCAGGGCCAACTGTGGCTTGATCCCAGGGGCCCCAAATCCTGACTCCTCCTTGTACCTGAGAGAAACCCCCCATGCCCTGGTTGTCTGGGTGTGCTCCCAGCAGGATGCCCACCCTGGCGATGTGTGCCCCCTGACTCAGCCAGAGTGGCCCTGCCATCTTTCTCACGTGTGGCCCTGTGTCTCATGGGGGCATGGCTCTGCGGCACCAGGGACCAGCCCTCTAAGATGACCTCAGCTCACACACTCATGGCTTTGAGATGTCCGGGGGTCTTTGTTCAACCCACCCCGGCCCCGGCCTGGCCTTCCCTCCCAGCCCTCCACATGTCTAGTTGAGCAGGCGGAAGTCCCCTTCTTCTCCTTTCTCTTCCCCCGCTAGAGGTGATGGCCAGAGCTGGGCAGTCATCTTGAACCTCTGGGCACCCCATGAAGCAAGAGGGAGCACTCAAGCACCCCAAGACCTCTGTTCTCCAGTAGAGTCCTCGGAGCCGAGTTCATGCCCAGGTGTCTCCACTGGCCTGAGACCAACAGCCCACTAGGGGGCTGCCTGCACTTGGTCCACGGAGTACACGGCCCATGGGGTGTTGTCCCCACAGAGACTCGGGGTGCTGCCTGCACTCAGCCCACGGAGTACACAGCCTGTGGGGTGCTGCAAGCACGTGGACCTGGGGTGCTCCTTGCACATGGGCCCAGGATGCTGCCCACACATGACCTGGGGTGCTGCCTGCATACGGGTTGGCAGTGCCTTTGTACACCGCGGGGCCCACACGGGGACTCAGGACTACCTCTGCAGGGGCAGTCAGGAAGTCTGGGATTATTATCCTGCCTGATCACTGTGAGAACAGGGCAAAGGGCTATGGTGGTCTCACCCAGGGTCCGGGCACCCCAGGTGGTTCTCAGGGCACCCACGTGCTCACAGGGGGCATTTTCAGTCACATGCAGGTGAACTCACACCTGGCCTGAGCCAGTGACCAGGGACAGTGTGTCCAGGCAGCCAGCGACCAGGGACAGTGTGTGTCCAAGCAGCCAGGGTCCGTATGAGCCTAGAGTCAGGAGCAGGGCCGAGGTGGAACCCTGGCCAGGGTCCCGGTGGCAACTATGGTCCCAGACCCTGGCGTGGAGTAGCGCGGGCTCCCCAGCTTGGATTGTGTCAGTCCCAGTTGGGCTCCTGGTGTTACCTTCCAGCGGGACAAACAGCATCCCCACGCCTGGTCTCTGGAGTGCTGGGAGCTTCCGGAGGCTGAGGGCTGGGGTGGGGTGTGAAGCAAGCACGACCAGCGCGGCTGCTCTGGGACCCTCCCGAGATGCACCCTCAGTCTCACTGTCCACAGGAGCTCCGAGGACACAGGGGACCCCACATGGGAGCTGGGCCCCACCATCGCCTGCCGGGTGCGGCCCGGCCTCTACCTGACCCGCACTTCCTCTGCCTCCCGCAGGGTGTTAGGAAAACCCGTGGATGGGCCGGTGCCCACACAGAGCTGTGGGAAGGCACAGTTGAAAATAGCCTCCACAGGCAGAGAGGGCTGGGCGGGCAGGGGAGGAGCCCGCAACTGGCACTTGCAGGCGCAGTCTGGGAAGCCCTGGTGCTGGCTGCCTCCAAGCCAGGGGTCGTGCCAGACCTGCTGCTGTGGGAACTAGGCAGGGTCCTGGGGTGGCCAGGCTGGGCCCGGGACACAGCAAGGGGCAGTGCCGTGGCCTGTCGAAGGAGCAGGCAGGCAAAGCCCTGTGTGAAGCAGGAGCGCGTCTGGGCTTTGGGGCTGGGCTTGGGCAAGGGAGCAGGTTCACAGTGTGAGGGCCAGTCGGGAGGCCGGCGGGCCAGGTGACGCCCACAGCAGGAAAGCAGCCGCTTCCTCCCCATGCCCGGCCCAGGCCCTGTCCCTCCTGCTGTGCTGGGCCGGCGGTGTGGTAGGAGTGGACCCCAGAACCTGAGACAAAGGCTCTGAGGAGGGAGCATCGCCTGGCACAGAGGGGCAGGCGGTCGGCCATGGGCCCAGGAGCCAGGACCATTCCCTGGCTTCGCACCTGGGCAGACCTGGGGGAATCTGCACGTTGGAGGTGGCTTCCTGCCCTGCCCATCACACAGGAATCCTTAATGTGTGTACCTGGCCAGGGCGCAGCATAAGCAAGGTCAGGGTCAGAGTGTGAGCAGGGTCAGAGTATGGGCAGGGTCAGGGTGTGAGCAGGGTCAGAGTGTGAGCAGGGTCAGGGTATGAGCAGGGTCAGAGTGTGAGCAGGGTCAGGGTGTGAGCAGGGTCAGAGTGTGAGCAGGGTCAGTGTGATCAGGGTCAGAGTGTGGGCAAGGTCAGAGTGTGAGCAGGGTCAGAGTGTGAACAGGGTCAGAGTGTGAGTAGGGTCAGGGTGTGAGCAGGGTCAGGGTGTGAGTAGGGTCAGGGTGTGAGCAGGGTCAGAGTGTGGGCAGGGTCAGTGTGATCAGGGTCAGAGTGTGAGCAGGGTCGGAGTATGGGCAGGGTCAGGGTGTGAGCAGGGTTGGGGTGTGAGCAGGGTCGGGGTTTGAGCAGGGTTGGGGTGTGAGCAGGGCCAGAGTGTGAGCAGGGCCAGGGTGTGAGCAGGGCCAAGGTGTGAGCAGGGCCAAGGTGTGAGCAGGGCCAGGGTGTGAGCAGGGTCAGAGTGTGAGCAGGGTCAGGGTGTGAGCAGGGTCAGAGTGTGAGCAGGGCCAGGGTGTGAGCAGGGTTGGGGTGTGAGCAGGGCCAAGGTGTGAGCAGGGCCAGGGTGTGAGCAGGGTCAGAGTGTGAGCAGGGTCAGGGTGTGAGCAGGGTAGGGTCCCCAGCTGGGTCTGTCACCCTAGGCCCTGGTCAGCTCCTATGGTGCCATTATCTCCTCACCTGCCCCAGTGGGTTCCTAGCCTGCTGTCCAGGCAGGAGAGCCTGCCCAGGACCTCTGAGACTGCCCCATCCTGACCTCCTTAGCCTGAAGCGAAAGTGCCCTGAGGTGAGGTGCCATGTCTGGGCCACCCCCACGGTGCCCAGGCCTGGGATTCTGGGGCGTACTTGCGTGGCAGCGGGAAAGCAGCAGAGGGGGGGGCCTGTCGACCCCTCTGCCCCTGGCTGGACTCTGGGTCTGAGCCACTGGCTTGGGGCTGGGAGCAGAACGTCAGGCCCACCCTGACTAGCCCCAGGCTGGGTTGTAGGGGTGCACCCTCCATGGCTGGCCCGGCTGGGGGTGGCACGCCCCAGCGGACGCTGCCTGGCTCCCTGTCCACCAGGGACAGCCAATGTGGCTGTGTCTGCCTGGCCTAATGTCAGGGTCCCCCTGGCGGCCACACTCTGCTCCTGCAGCAAGGAGACCAAGCAAGGGCAGCTGCAGCCAGGACTGGGCAGGCCTGCTCTGGGACCTGCCCCCCTCCCTTCGTTTAGTGGCAGATTTGGGAGGGCACCTTTCGCCCAGGAACGCAGGACGGAGACATGGTGCTGCCCACTTCCCTGCCTGCCTCATGGTGGAGTCACCGAGCCCTCTGGACATTTCGGGGGCCATGTGGGGACTGCAGGTTTGTGCAAAGCTCCTTCCAGCTGACCAAGCTGGCTTCCTCCCGGGGCAGATGGACTGGGGACGCTGCTGACCGCACACAGTGATGGCCACAGGGAAATGGAGTGGCTGGCTCCCGGCAGTGGGGTCAGGGTGCTGATGTTGACCGAGACTTTGAGCGGATATTGGGCCGGGGCAGCAGGGGCGGGTAGAGGGTGGCTGCCATGATGATGCGCACGCGGGGAAATTTCGCATAGTGGGACCCTGGAGGCTGCGGCCCCTGGCGCTCCGGGTACTCCTGCCTGGTCGGCTCAGGTCCCCTGGGTGGGACCCTCAGGCCTTCCATGCACACAGGGTCCTGGGCTTCGGGGCAGGGCTGGTTCTCGGCAGCGGGATGTCCTGGCGGTGCCCAGTGGAGGGGCTGGCAGAGACCACTGGGAAGAGCAGAGGGCGGGAGGCCGCTCTCAGACCAGACCCCGCTCCTTCCAGGGCTTCCCCTCCGTATCTCAGAACAGGAAACCGCGGGAAAAGAGGCGGCCCGCCCCACCGGGCCCGCCCCATCTGGACCATCGCAGTCAGGCTGTCAGCCGCCCTTGCACCCAGGCCCACCCCCTCAGCCACCTGCACCCGCGCCACTGAAGCAGCCCCTGCCCACCCGCCCTCAGCCTCATTCACCTCCCTGCGGGGTGCCCTCCAGGCGCGGGCCATCACCTCCCTCCGCCCGCACCTGCCTTGTCAGTCCTCCCCTCCACCCCCGCGCCTGGGCCGTCCACGCGCACCCCGGGCTTGCGTCCGCCGGTGGCCACCCAGCACCCACCCCGCAGGGCTCCCGGAAGAGGCCGCGACCCGAGCCCCTGCGCGGAGGGCTGGCGGGGGGCGCGGGGCTTCGGCCGGGCCTGGGAGGTGCGCGCCGCCGCCGCCCTGCGCGCGCCCGCCCCGCCCCCCGCTCGCGCCCCCTCGGATGTGTGATCTGGAAGCCGTGTAAAGCCTGATGTAATCCGTAATGCAGTCTCCGGCTCCCGAGTCGGGATCCAGTTTCAGAGAGCGAGGGATTGGGGAGCGCCGGCAGCCGGTGGGGGACGCAGCGCCCGCCTCTCTCCTCCTTCTCCGCGTCCTCGGCCTCCTCCTCCTCCTCCTCCTCCCCGCGCCGCCCCGCCCCCGGCTCGGCGCGGCCGCCCCCCCCTCAGGAAGGGGAAAAAAGGCGAGAAGAGCGGGGCCGGCGCGAGGAGCGGAGCGGCGGCGGCCGGAGCGGGAGCGGCGGCGCAGGCGGCGGCGGGCGCGGCGTTGGCGGCGGCCCCGGCGGAGCGAGCGCGGAACCGGCGAGCCCGGAGACAGGCGGCCGCGTCGCGTCCTGGCCGGGCCCGGGCCCGCGCGCCCCGCAGCGCCCGCAGCGCGGGCATCCTGACCCCCTCGGCGCCCGGGGGGCTCCGCCAGGCGGGGGGAGGGGAGGGGACGCTCCCGGGGGCGGCGGCGGCAGCAGCGACAGGCGCCCCCCCCTCCGGCCGGGCGCGCGGCTCGGCGGCCGGCGACGCGGAGCGCTCGCGGGGATTCGCAACTCGCCGGCCGGTGAAGGTAAGCGAGGCTCCGGCGGCGGCTGGGGGCGCCGCGCTGGGTGCGGGGAGGGCCGGGAGCCCGGACTTCCCAACTTCGCCGTTTGGGGCTTCGCAGCTCGGAGCCCGGGAGTTGGGACCCCCCTCCCCGACCCTCGTCCCCAGCTCCCCGCCGCCTCCGTCGGCGGCGACGGAATCTGGCAGGTCCCGGTGCGCCCGCATTGGGCGGGCTGAGGAGGGGGCGACCCTGGACGCGGGGGAGGCTCGCGCGCGCCGCTCTCCTTCCCCGGGTGGCACACACGCCGCCCGGCGCGGCTGGCAGGCCGGGCTGGGAAGGATCCCGGTGCCCATCCGGCGCACGGCCCGTGGGCTTTGTTGGGGCCCCAAGGCGCACGGATGCTGGCAGCCCTCAGGGCGCCGCCATGGGCTCCATACAGCTCCCGAGAGCGTCCCCCTCGTCCCAGTCGCTTGCGGGCATCGTGGGCGCGAGCCGTTCTCCCCTCCCCCACGTTCGAAGCCTGGGAAGCCCCCTAGGCTCAGCTTCACAGCCCGCACCCCGGAGCTTCCTCCCTTGTCCAAGCGGAGGGGCTACCCGAGCGGCCCCGGCCCCCAACCAGCGCCCTCTCTCGTCCCTCCTGGGGTTCCCTCGCACTCCGTCGGACAGGCCGCGCGGATAAGCCGCTCTGAACTTTGGGCACCTAGCAGCCCCGGGACCGCGGCTGTGGGGAGCAGAGGCCCGTGGGCCCTCGGCTCCCGGCGTGCGCGCTCCCAGCCGCCCAGCTGCCTCGAGGAATGAGCTGGGCCCCCGCCCCCTCCGCAGACACTGAGCTCTCGCCCGGGGTCCCTGTGGCGCCTCCGGCCTCGGGGAGGGGGTTGTGGGGCTGGGCATGGCTGTGAACCCCGGCGGCTTGGAGCGCTGATCCGAGGCTGTGGTTCCCAGCCCGGGTCCCTGGCGCTGGCAGAGGCACCCCCTGCGTGGTCACTCCCAGGCACCCGCGAGGCAGCGTCCAGCCGCGCGCCCTAAACCCGAGACACCCGGCACCTTACCGGTTCCATTTGTTTTGGGCTTCCAAGTTTTTCGGGTCTAGGAGAGCGAGGACGCGGGCTGAGGGGCCCCCCCGAGGAGCTCCAGGCCGCGCTTCCCTCAGTACCCTCCCCTCGGATCTCCCCGCGAGTCCTGGGCTCGGCTCTGGGGCGCGGACTCCTTAGCCGCAACTCTCGGGGAGGCCAGCCGCACGCAGGCACGGGGGTGGGCAGGGGGCGTGCACCCCCGTGCGCAGCAGCTTGGCCTACATGTTGGGGAGGGGACTGGAGGGCCTGCGCTTCAGCCCCACCCGTGGGACCCAGAGAGACCCTAATTGTTCCCCACCCCCACACGCACGCCCCCTCGGCGCAACAGTCGCCGCGGGAGAAAACTGCGTCCGCGCGGAGGCAGGAAACGGGGTCGGGGTCCTTTTTGCTGGCTGGCCGGCAGGCGGTGTGCGGTGTATGGGGTCGCGGACGGGGGCTGGAGCGTCTCCAGGAACCCTCCTGCTTTCCACCCCCTTGCTTCCTCCCCGAGCCGGGTGGCCCCGAAACTCCGCGTGCGGATGCGCAGGGACCGGGGTCTGGCTTTGAGGACCCGGGCAAGGTCAAGCCGGCGGAGGAGAGGCGTGGGCGCTTGGGAGCGCCCGCCGGCGCTGAGTCCGAGCCTCGGGAGCGAGTGAGTGGCCCTCGAGTCAGCCCCGCGCGTCCGCCCAGTCCCTAGAGGGTTCGCCGCGCGCATCGGGGATCCCGGAGCGACGGCCCCGCGCCCTCCCTGTGGCCGACTCTGCGCGGCTCTGGGACTTGTTGCGCTTGGACCTGGGGGGCGGGAGGCGAGACCCGGAGCCCGGGCGTTGGGGTGCAGAGCCCGGAGGCCAGGGCGGCGCGCGGCTCCGCGGGGCGCGCGAGCTGGGAGTTTGCCGCCTCCGATCCTGAGAGAAGGGCGCTTGTCCCTGCCGCGGTGCTGCGCGGGGGCGGAGAGAAGGCGACCCTGGAGGCGCCTCGCCGCACCCCGGAGCCCGGCCCGAGCCCTCCGCGTCCCTCCTGGAGCCCGGGGACTGTGTCCCTTTCGGGGCCTCGGCGACCGCGTCCGCGAAATGGGGACACGGGTTGCGGTCTCGGGGCCCTCCCAGCCGCGACCCGGCGCGCGTGGGCCTTTACAGCCCGCGTGTGCGTTCCGCCGCGGGACCAGCCGTAGCTCCGCGGCCACGGACGTGGCCCCCGGGCAGGGCCGGGCGGCCTCCCAGATGGCCCTCGCGCCCGGCGGGCCTGGGAGAGGGCGCCCCGGGCTCCAGGCCCCGCGGCCGCGTTGGGGCTGCGGCGGCGGAGGGCGGAGGGCCGGGCGCGCCGCCTCGGCCTGCCGGGAGAGGGCGCCCGCGCCGCCCTGCCCGCCCCTTCCGTCTCCTCCGCCGGCCCGCGGCTCCGGCCCCATCTTGGGCCGCCCCCGGCCGCGCTCGTCCGTCCCCGCGCGCGCGCCTCGCGGCTGGGCCGAACCCCCATCTCCGCGCCCGGCCAGGCCCGCGCCGCGTCGCCTGTGCCCTGCGTTTCGGGGCGCGCGGACCTGCGTGTGTGCTTGAGGGCGGGTGTTGCACGCGTGCACGTGCGTGTCGGTCCGCAGGCTGGAGGCGTGCGGTCTTGCCCACGCGTGTGCACGGCGCGGTTGCGGTCTCGTGAGTGTGCGCCGCCGATGGCAGGATCCGGGCAAAGCGCTTTGGCTGCTGCCTGGCGCGGATCCCGCCTGCGCGCTGGGAACCAGGCTGGCTCCGGGCGCACAGCGCCAAGGCACCGCCCAGGAAGGGTCACCCCCCCACACACCGTGCCCGGGACCCCAGCCTCCTGGCCGCTGTGGGACAGAGCCGTGAGCCCGAGCGCACCCTCAGAGCCCGCATGCCTGCGGAAGACGGGGCGCGCGCGTGCGCGGTGGCCGCAGCCTGGGCCAGGTCCCACCCTCTCCCCACGTGCTGAGGATGGTGAAGGCAAGGAGGAATGACAGCAGCCTCTGGGAGTCCGGAGGTGGGGCTCCTCCGAGGGGCGTCCAAGAGGAAGCCGCCGCGGAACGGGGACCCACCCGTGGGATGCGGAGAGGATGGAGGTTCGGAAGGTTCTAGAGAGGAAGCCCTTGTCCAGAGGGGATGGGGGTGAGTCGGGGCTTAGGGTGAGGGCCGGATCCTGTGGGAAAGGCGGTAACCTTGAGGCTGGGGAGTGGGCTTGCTGTGTCCGCTGAAGAGAGACTGGAGGTCAGGAGGAGCCAACTATAGGGGGGCTGCCCTAGCCAAGAGCCAGGTGCCACCCAAATCACTGTGGGACCCCTGCCAGCCTGCCCAGCCTGAGACCGCACCCACTGCACACACACATGCAGTGCACGCACACACACTGCACACAGTGTGATGACGAGCCCGTAGCCCATAGAGAAATGCAAGCCCTAGCACCAGGAAACCACAGCTGACATGGGGCCTGGCGGAGCTCCCCAGTGTGGGAGCCACCTTCCCAGGAGGTGTCCACGCACACGTGCCAGGGAGCGTGGGTGCGGGTGTGTGACTGTGGGTTCCCTGACACGGGGTCGGCAGCCTCATGCACCAGCTTCCCTAGGTGGGGACTGGGGCTGGGAGGAGTGGCGGGCCAACCTGCGAACTCAGCTTCCCCACCTGGGTCTTGGGCACAGCTGTCCCCTGGCTCAGGGTGGAAGTGGCAAGGGGTGCAGGGAGTGGGGCTGCCCTGTGCTGCCTTGCCCAGCCTGTCCCCCCTCCTGTTTCAAGGTAGCCCACGTTCTTGAGAAAGTGACGGAGTGAAGTATGGTAGATTAACAGCAAATTGGGGCCGGCCTGCAGCGAGTCAACGGGCCTGCCAGGCCCTTGCGCCACCCCTGCTGGCCTTCTGTGCAGGAGCCGACAGGGGACCTGCTTTGGGTACTGGGACAAGGCCTGCGTCCGCCACCAGGGGCCGCCTGCTGCCCCCTGTTGACCTCTGAGTGGAAGGTGCTTGCTCCGGCTCTGGTCAGCCCTGTGTGGCCCCTGTGGTCACCTCTGCCCGCACGTTCTCTGCACATTTCCCAGCCGTGCCCATCACCACCAGCTTCCACCCGTGGTCCCGTCCTGTCTCCGCTCTCTCCATCGGCTCCTCACCCCAGCTGCCCAATCCCTGCTGGCTCTCTGCTGTGGGGCCCTGTGAGCATGTGTGACGGCCTGGGGGTGAAGCGAGGGCCCCCTGGCTTCCGCAGAGGGCCCTCCGTGAGCATATCCAGGAGAGACCCCCTAGGGGCCAGGCAGAGCCAGGCTGCTTGGAGGCTGGGCTGGACCCCGCAGTGACAGTGGCTGAGGGCAGGAAGCAGCCACAGTGGTGCTGCCAAGGGCCGGATTGGAGCTGCTGGGACTCTGAGGCCCAGGGAGCCTGGCAGCCCCACTGCTGAGTGCCTGTGGAGGAGCTGCACCAAGTCCCCGGCCTGCCGCGGCTGCGTCGTCGGCACGGTGCCCGGGACAGCGCCTGGGGCTGGGGGCCTGGAGAAGTGGCCTCTGTGGTGGCCGGCGTGTGTCGGGGGAGGGGCTGTCCAGGACACACCTGCCCCTGAGAATAGTGTGTGATGGAGCCTGGTCTGCTTGGAAGGTGTCCCCTCCGCCCCGCCTAGGGGTCCGCATTTGCTGTGTACACACCACATCCCGTAGAGGGACCACAGGTGCACACCCACACTCACCCCTCACACACATACTGCGTGAATATGTGTACCTGGTGAGGATATATGTCCTGGGAGCCTTCTCCCCTTGACCTTGACTCTGGCCTGCCTCACCTCCCCAGCATCCACCTGTTAGCACACGGTGCGGCTCAGGGCATCTCTCCCTCCTGTGCCGTGTGTCCCGCCTGGACCTCTGCCTCCTCAATGGCAGGCCTGCGTGTGGGAGCAGCTCCTGTGTGGTGTGGCTGTCCCCACTCCGACCGCGACCTTGAATGGCAGGGGCTGTGGGGTCCCT
Source organism: Ochotona curzoniae (assembly GCF_017591425.1). Lineage (NCBI taxonomy): Eukaryota > Metazoa > Chordata > Mammalia > Lagomorpha > Ochotonidae > Ochotona > Ochotona curzoniae. Next base: position 760,441 of record NW_024466421.1, read on the forward strand.
GGGTGGGCTGACCGCCAGGTGCAGTGGGGCCTGGAGGCTTAGGCCCTAGACGGGGGCTCTGAGTCTGGAAGAGGGAGGTGTGCTGTGTGCTCTCTGGACGCTGGGAGGGATGGGGTGTGTGTGAGCAGGACTGGAGCAGAGCCTGGCACTGCTGAGGCCGGGGGCACCTTGCTAGGGGGTTCCAGTCTGGCCGGTGGCAGCAGAGGAAGAACTCACTGCTCTGCCCACCAAGGTAGACCAGGAAAAGCTCCATGAGGGGTACCAGCAGGGGCCTGGTTGGCACAGGCCAGGCAGGGGCACTTGTTGGTCCAGCCATGCCCAGCCCTGCGGGCCGTCTGATGGGATGCCCCGGGCGCCCACCCTGCCCCTCCCCCAGCGCAGCCTTCCCCTGGGGACACAGAGGCAGGCACTGTTCGGAGGCCTCCGGGACAACAGAGTCCCTTTGTGGCTGCTGTCTGGGGATGCCATTGGCGGCCGGGGGTGGGTGGGGAGGGGACGTAGGGGCCCCGGGTCGAGGCTGCCCGTGTGGACTGGGCTGGGGGTGGGGAGGAGGCTGTGGCCATGGGACAGGGAGCCTGGGCGTGGTCAGGAGGCCCTCTGAGGCCTCCTTGCCTGGTAAAGATGGGCAGGGCCAGTGGCCAGGTGTGTGTGTGTCTCGGAGCCTGCCTTCCATTCCGGGGACCCCACCCTTTGGCCCCTCTTCTGTGGCCAGACGGGTGCAGACTTAGACTCCAGGAAGCACCTCCTGGCTGCAAGGGCAGTTTGACCCCGGAGAAGGTATGTGACAGGGGAGCCAGGGACCTGCTCAGGCTGTGTCACTAATTGGCTGCTGCCCTTGGGCCCGCGGGGGAGTAGCAGGTCATGGGAGCCACAATTACCCAGGGCAGGATACAGGAAACCAATTACCAGGGAAGCAGCCTGGGGTTTGGGGTTCGAGGATGGCAGTCTCCGGCTGAAAATGCCCTGAGCCCACGGCCTAGCGCCCAGCATGGCAGATTGCTGGTCTGGCATGGGCGGGCTCAGGGCTGAGCCAGGCCTGCATGGGCAGGGGACAGCGAATGGCGGGCGAGCATGCCAGGGTCCCCAGATGATGCAGGGGACATCCCACTGTGGGCTGAACCATGCACTGAGCTGGGATGTCCAATTGGTCCAGCAGTGCAGGCCTGGGATGGGGTGTGGCTGCCAGAGGAACCCCAGGACCAAGGGCTGAGGGTCACTGTGTTGCTACCAGAACCAGCTAACCCAGCATGGAGCCAGCCTCTGACCCCAGCCCGCCCTGTGTCAGGGTGGACCACTGAGACCAGTACACGCAGCCAGGTGGGGCGAGCCCTCCCCTCCCAGTGCAGCTCCTGGCCAGTCAGCACAGCACTGTGCCCTCTCCCCTCCTGCCCTGTGACCTGTGGGATGTGTGCAGTGACACGCGTGTGCCCTGGCATGTTCATGTGCATTTACCCATGCCCACAGGCACACGCGTGTGTGTGCACAGGCATGTTCCAGACAGCCGTGTGGGCACTTGTACATGTTGGACTGAACACGTGTGTGCACACACAGGGATGTGCTGCCGCCGGCCCCTCCTGTGGGCACTAGGCTCTGCTGTACTGTGCCCAGTTTGACCTACGTGCCTGGCTGTGGCTTTTCCTAGAGCCCCAGGGTGCCCACCTAGAAAATGGGTGTGTAGCAGGGTTCCCTGGAAACCTCCCCAGCCTTGCTGTGTGTTGGACCCTGTGTGGGCCACTGGGCTGGTCCTCCCCCGACAAGGCTGGGCAGGGGGATGCCAGCCTCGGAAGAGGTGGCATGGGAGACCAAGGGGCTGCCAGGAGTCGTGGGAGCCTGGGGCTGAGTGTGGCCAGCACCCAGCTGGGGTCAGCCTTGCTGGGCCTCCCCTGGGACTCGGGACAGTGTCCTCTCAGTGAAGGGACTAAGGGAGACTGACGTCTGTACTGAGTGCTCCCCCCTGGAGCACTCTGCTGCCCAGGCAAGGCTGGCGGAGTTTCGTGGGTTCCCATCGGCTGTGGCTCCACAGGTAGCACCCACAGTAAGCAGGAATGGAACTTCTAGGGGTGTGGGCAAGGCCACAGCGCCCCACATTACTGACCAGGACACAGAGAAGGTCTGTCCTCTCTAAAAAGGCAGCGTCACCTCCCCCCAAGGTCACAGAGGGCCTGGTGTAGGGGCGAGAGGCCTCCAGCTACCCATCCCGCTGCAGTCACACCACGGCAGCGGAGGGGCTGCCTGAGGCCACACCTTCCAGGTGTCTGTGGGCACTGCCTACCAGTGCCCCTGTGCCAGCACCTGGGAGGGGATGCTGGCTCATGAATGCTGCGGGCTGGGCTGCAGGAGGCCATGAATCCTCGGTGTGGGCATGGCTGGCACAGTGTGCCTTGAGGTGCCAGGTGCTGGAGCAGGTGCCGTCTGGGATGTGCGGAGGGCCCGACGGCTTGGGCACAGTGGGCAGCTGGGTCCTGGAGGCAGAAAGACCTGGCCAGGCCCAGCCAAAGGTCCAGGAGGTGCCGGGCCTGGCACCCAGGGCCACCCTGGGCCGTGGGAGTAAACCTCTCCTGGGCTGGGAAGGACTCCCACCGTATAGTTTGGGGTCAGTCCAGGGTCCACTTGCCCCCGCCCCCATGACCTCGGGGCGGCCTGTCACCCTCTCAGTCTTGCTCTCCTCACGTGGCATGCGGGTGAGGGGTGCAGGGGGCATGGGACTGGGGTGGGAGGGAGCTGGTTGCAGTGAGCCAATGGAGCAGGCAGGAGTGGGCACTCAGCCCCAGGCACCAGATCGAGGCCCTGGCTGCTCTGCTTGCGGGGAGGGGAGTCTGTACCCCCCTCCGACTGGCCTGCAAGCATGGCACCTTCTCCCTGGCATGGCTGTCTTCTCAAGAGGTGAGGGAGGAAGGGGTGGAAGGCAGCAGGAGGCAGGGCGGGCAGCCTGAGCAGGCCAGGTCCACGGTCAGCGGGGTGTGGGGCAGCTGAGGGCACCAGGCAGCACACCGGGCTGCTGAGCAGATGGGCTGGCTGAGAGACCCAGTTGGCAGCACCCATACCTCCTTGGCTGAGAATGCGTGAGCGGCTTGGTGCTGCGTGACCCTGCCCCAGAAGGCGGCTGCACTGGTGGGTGGCGAATGGGCAGGTGGGCCGAGCAGGTGCCTGGCAGGGAGCCGGGCTCCGTGTCGTGCCTGCCTCCCTGGCCCCTGTTCCCGCGGCCAGTCCCCCCAGGGGCTCAGGCCACCCATCTGTCCTTTGGCTTTGCAGTTGGGCCAGCACCAGGACCCTGGACGCTAACGCCCCCGTCCGTGGTCTCCTGACGCCTCTCCGGCCTTGCCTGGCTCTCTGCCCGCGACCCTGGACCCTGGCATGTCAAGGCCTGGCCCACGCCTGCCTGCCCAGCCCGCAGATCCCCGGCGGCCCCGTGAGCTAGGATGAGGGGCCAGGCCGCAGCCCCGGGCCTTCACTGGCTCCCCCGCCTGCTGCTGTCCCTGACGCTGCTGTTGCCGTTGGGGCGCCAGGCGGGCTCGGCCGCTGTGTCCGAGGCAGGGCTGGAGCCGTGCGCCACACTGGTGCAAGGCAAGTTCTTCGGCTACTTTTCGGCGGCTGCTGTGTTCCCGGCCAATGCGTCCCGCTGCTCCTGGACCCTGCGCAACCCTGACCCGCGGCGTTATACCCTCTACATGAAGGTGGCCAAGGCGCCTGCGCCCTGCAGCGGCCCGGGCCGCGTCCGCACCTACCAGTTTGACTCCTTCCTGGAGTCCACCCGCACCTACCTGGGCGTGGAGAGCTTCGACGAGGTGCTGCGGCTCTGTGACGCTGCAGCCCCCCTCGCCTTCCTGCAGGCCGGCAAGCAGTTTCTGCAGATGCAATGGCAACAGCCACCCCTGGATGCTGAGCCTGGGCCCCTGGACGGACCCCCGGGGCCCAGTGACGACTTCTCCGTGGAGTACCTGGTTGTAGGCAATCGGAACCCCAGCCGTGCCGCCTGTCAGATGCTGTGCCGCTGGCTTGACGCCTGCCTGGCCGGCAGCCGCAGTTCACACCCCTGCGGCATCATGCAGACCCCGTGTGCCTGCCTGGGCGGCGAAGCTGGCAGCGTGGCCTCAGGCCCCCCGGGGCCCCACGGGGACGTCTGTCTGCGGGATGGTGCCAGCGGAGGCCCCGAGAACTGCCTCACCAGCCTGACCCAGGAGCGGGCAGGGCACGGAGCCGCGGGTGAGTGAACCCAAGGGGCAGGGCGGGGGGCAGCGCGGGGGGCTTGCTTCCCGAGGCATGGCCACAGCCCCTCCCGAGGAGCCTGCCGAGGAGCGTGGGGGGTTGAGGGCTTGTGGCCGTTCCCGATAGAGGCACACATGAATGAACCAGAGGATGAGTGGACAGTGTTCTTGGGTACGTGGCGTGTGCTGTGGGGTGACTGTGACCCAGTGAGTGAGCATGGCTCCAGCTCCCCAGTCCCAGCTGGGCTGGCATCCGTGTCCAGAGGCTGCTGGGCAGAGGGGCCCTCCTGAGCAGGGAGCCCTGCTAGGGAGGCACCCCCGAGGCAGGTGGAACTTTGGTGGTCCCCGTCCACCTACAGCCTGTGTGGGGAATGGCAGGCCCCACTAGGAGGTGGTGACCCAGAAGGTCCAACTCAGTCTTCCACCTGGACCAGGCGGAGGGCAGGTGGAGGGGGCGACCTTCCATGTCCTTGGCCAAGACAATGGGCATGGGAGTGGGGAGGGGCACAGAGGCCAGCTGGCGGCTGTTTACTGCTCAGGCCTGGGGTGCCTGAGGCTCTGGCCTGGCTGCAGCCCACCAGGCCCTGGGGCTGGGATGGCGTTCAAGGGGCTTGTAGGACACGGGGCAGGAGAGCCGTGTGGGAGTGCTGGCATCGGTGATGCTGGGAGGTGGCGCCTGGAGGAGCAAGGGGTGTGCTCACGTGTGCTGCATTTGTGTCTGTGCCTGGGTGTGGGGTCTGAGACAGGGCTGTGCCAGCATGGGGCAGCCTGCTGGGGGGTCAGGGGAGCCAGTCACCCTGAGACAGCTCTGCCCCGGGGCCCCAGCGTGGCCAGGCCTGAGGGAGCAGAGAGGACCTGTGCGTGGCTTAGTCCACTGGGTCGGAGTCCCCTGCGTCCTTCCTGCCAGCCCCTCTATCCCGGAGCGGGACCCCAGACTCAGACCCCTTCTCGGCAAGGCCTTCCCAGGTGCCAGCCCAGCTCTCCAGCCCCGCTGCTGGCCGGTCCTCTCACACCTCCCACATACACCCCCTTGCACACCCCCTTGTACGCCTGGCTTCGGCATTGAGTGCATGGTCTATTGTCTGCTGTGCCCACAGGGCAAGGGGCAGCAGCCTACGGGCAGCAGGTGCTTAGGCAATGCCTGTTCTCAGAGCGGCTGCCGAGGTCCCGGGCCGGAGCAGGGGTGGTGGGCAGGCACGGGCCACTGCTGCTCCTCCTCCTGAGGAGCAGCGAGCTGCCAGGCCGTGAGCCCAGGCTCTCACTGCTGGGCCCACTGTGTGCAGGTGACCAGGCCAGCAGTGCCCTGCCCAGCCCGGCCCGGTGGAGGACTTCCTGGCGCGGCAGCCGGTCGTCTGCCCCCGTGGCCGTCCCAGCAGCCCCCGCAGCAGGCAGAGCCCCGGCTGTGTGTCTCCAGGCTTTCTGCGTCCAGCAGCCCCTCTGCTCAGTCTCTGTGCTTCTCTCCAGGGCGGCTTTAAATATTCATCTCTAATTACAGAGCTTAGCACCCGAGCCAAGCTGGAGCCCGTGTGGGGCCCACAGAGCAGCCAGGGGGCAGGAGCCAGTGCGTGCTGTGTGTCCTTGTGTGTCCTTGTGTGCATGTCTGTGTTCCTGTGTCTGTCTTGTGTGTTTGTCCTTGTGTGTGTCCTTTGTATGTCCCCTTGTGTCCCTGTGTGTCCCTGTATATGTCCATATGTGTCCCTGTGTGTGTCTGTGTCCCCGTGTGTCCCCATGTGTGTCCCTGTGTGTCCCAGTGTGTCCCCGTGTGTGTCCCTGTGTGTGTCCCTGTGTGTTCCTGTGTGTCCCTGTGTGTCCCCATGTGTGTCCCTGTGTGTGTCTGTGTGTCCCTGTGTGTCCCTGTGTGTCCCCATGTGTGTCCCTGTGTGTGTCTGTGTGTCCCTGTGTGTCCCTGTGTGTCCCCATGTGTGTCCCTGTGTGTCCCTGTGTGTGTTCTGTGTGTCCCTGTGTGTCCCTGTGTGTCCCTGTGTGTCCCTGTGTGTCCCTGTGTGTGTCTGTGTCCCCGTGTGTCCCCATGTGTGTCCCTGTGTGTCCCAGTGTGTCCCCGTGTGTGTCCCTATGCATGTTCCTGTGTGTTCCTGTGTGTGTCTGTGTGTCCCTGTGTGTCCCTGTGTGTCCCTGTGTGTGCCTGTGTGTCCCTGTGTGTCCCTGTGTGTCCCCATGTGTGTCCCTGTGTGTCCCTGTGTGTCCCCGTGTGTGTCCCTGTGTGTGTTCCTATGTGTTCCTGTGTGTCCCTGTGTGTCCCCATGTGTGTCCCTGTGTGTCCCTGTGTGTCCCCATGTGTGTCCCTGTGTGTCCCTGTGTGTGCCTGTGTGTCCCTGTGTGTCCCCGTGTGTGTCCCTGTGTGTCCCTGTGTGTCCCCGTGTGTGTCCCTGTGTGTCCCCGTGTGTGTCCCTGTGTCCCTGTGTGTGTCCCTGTGTGTCCCCGTGTGTGTCCCCGTGTGTGTCCCTGTGTGTCCTTGTGTGTCCCTGTGTGTGCCTGTGTGTCCCTGTGTGTCCCCGTGTGTGTCCCTGTGTGTCCCTGTGTGTCCCCGTGTGTGTCCCTGTGTGTCCCCGTGTGTGTCCCTGTGTCCCTGTGTGTGTCCCTGTGTGTCCCCGTGTGTGTCCCCGTGTGTGTCCCTGTGTGTCCTTGTGTGTCCCTGTGTGTTCTGTGTGTCCCTGTGTGTCCCTGTGTGTGTCCCCATGTGTGTTCCTGTGTGCCCCCGTGTGTCCCCCTGTGTCCCCATGTGTGTCCCTATGTGTCCCCATGTGTCCCTGTGTGTCCCTGTGCATCCCTGTGTGTGTCCGTGTGTGTCCCTGTGTGTTCTGTGTGTGTTCTGTGTGTCCCCTCGTGTGTCCCTGTGTGTCCCTGTGTGTCCCCATATGTGTCCCTGTGTGTCCCTGTGTGTTCTGTGTGTGTTCTGTGTCCCTATGCATGTTCCTGTGTGTCCCTGTGTGTGTCCCCGTGTGTGTCCTGTGGAATCCCTGCCTGTAAGCACCTGTCTCTGTGCCCCCTGTGTGTCCTGTGAGCCTGCATATAGACTGAGCCTGTGGTCTGTGTACACTCCGACCTCATCCGGCCCTGGGGGACTTCCAGGGTCAGGCTTCTCCTGGGAGGGGGCCTCAGGAGGTGTCTCTGGAGTAGGGGGGTGGTACGGAAGGGGCTCTGGGCAGGGCGCCGGGCCTGCCAGGCTGGACCCCGGGCCATGATGAAGGTGCAGATGAGGGCCCTCAGTGCCCATGGCAGGCAGTGCAGTCGAGTGGAGACAGCAGGGTCATGGCCATACTGCAACCTGCATGTGCACCTGCTTGGCCCCTGCCTGCCCCGCTCGGCCTGCTACCTGGCTGGCTGGGGCGTGGGCCGGTCAAGGCCTGCATCTGGGCGCTGCTTCCTAGAAAGATACCGACAACGTGAAAGATGTCATGTGCAGTGACCCCACCCCCTTCCCCAGGCCTGCAGCTGCCTGCCACCCCTGCCTCGCTGGGCCCAGAGGAGAAGCTGGCATGGGCAGAAGCCCTGCTGGCCCAGCCTCGAGTCTGTGGGCCCGGGGGGTGGGGGGCAGCACGTGAGGTTTGGAGGCTGTATGAGCGCCTGCAGGATGAGGGCTCCTGGGGCGAAGGGGACTCTGCCTGGGATGTCTGTAGGATGCTGAGCTCAGCAAGGGCATGGCAGTGACACGGGGCCTTGTCTTCCTGTCTGCACTCCCGGGGCAGCCGTGGAGGAGGGGTCTGGTGTGTGTGGCCATGGCCTGCTGGCAGGAGGCAGGGGACAGCCGGGAATCCGGTCAGCCCTGCAAAGCTGAGCGGTGTACCCCCCACCAGGCCGCCCAACCTGCGGGACCCTGGCTCCCTCTGCTGGAAGCGACTGGGACTGCATGGCGGCACCCCGCGGGGGGGGGTGGGGAATGAAGGAAGCTGGGGGCCCTGGTGCTGTGGGCAGAGGGGCTCCCCCAGACCTCTGCCAAGCCCAGCCACCCTGGGGTGCAGGGTCTGGGGTCCCATGACATGTAGGCTGGTGCTCCTGGGCAGGAAGGCGGCTGGGGTACCCTGGGCAGTAGGCTGTCCTGGGTGGCCTTAACTAGCTCTATTCATCTTGCTAATGAGATGGAGATGAGGCTGCAGACAGAGGGGCATTGAGCCGGGATGAATGGCAGCTTCTTTCCAGGCCGGTCCTGCCCACCCCTGTGTTGCCCCCTGTGCCGCCGGAGGCACCTTTGTGCCCTGCACTGCCCGCCAGGACTCCTTCCTGGACCACTGGCCCCCTGGCACGGGGGCTTCCTCAGCAGACCCCCATCTGTGTGGACCCCCGTCATAGCTACCGTTTTCTGGGTGGCCATTGTGGTCAGGGCCATGGCCCAGCCTGTGACACGGATCAGGGATCAGTATGTGGTTGGGATCAGGGTCAGTGTGTGACCACAGTCAGGACGAGGCTTGGGGGAGGCGTATCCTCAGCCAGGGGCCCCTCCCAGCCTCTCCTGAAGTGCCCCCACCTCCCCCACCCCTTGCCACACCCTCCCACCTGGGTCACCAAGGTAACCAGCCCCGAACAGTGGGCGTCCTAACCTGGGCCTCTCCTGCCGGCTTTGCGCTGCATGGTTGCCATGGGGACCGAGTGGCATCCTCCGTGGAGCCTGGCTTGGACAGGCTCCCTCTCCCACCCACTACCAGATACCACGTCACTCAGGCAGGACCCCTGCTCCCTCTGCTCTTGTCTCAAAGTCACCAGGCAGCGTGGCTTTGCCAGGAGAGCCAGGGCCAGGTCGGTCCTGGCAGTCACCTCTGTGGGGGTGGGTTGCTGACCTGATTTGGCGCTTGGCTTCCTGGCTCTGCACCTGCTGGCCGCCTGCGGGGGGGTCCCCATGTTCCCTGCGGGTGCAGGTAGGGCAGGGCTGCTGATGAAGTCCCCCCTGTTGGAGCCCTCACCCAAAGCCCCTTCCTGCCCCAACCCTGGACAGGAGGAGAACCAGCCACCCCCTCAGGGTGCAGGGCTGGGGTGTTTCCTGGCCCTGGCCCACTCAGGTTCTGTGCTGAGGGGACACAGGCCTTAGGTCAGCCTCAGTCCTCACATCTGAAAATGGGGAGGGAGCTTGTCCTGGGGGAAGCCAGGACTGAGGAGGGGCCCAGCCCTCCTGCTCACAGGAACCGCCGAGGCTGCCCCTCTGGACACCGGGGGTGACACAGCTGCCAGGAGCCCCCGTCAGGGAGAAGGATGCCTGCCTGCCTCTTGCCCCCTCGCCCCTGGGTCCTTGCACAGGCAGGAAGGTGGTCAGCCCCCGTCGTCCGTCCACTCCCTTAGCCACTGTCCCCTGGCTTTGGGGCTGTAAGGGTGCGGCAGCCCTAGCCGTTCCTCTGCCCCAAACGCACTGGGCAGGGGGCCCTCGCCGCTCCATCAGCCCCCCTTTTCCTGCCAGGTGGGCGCCAGCCGGGGTGGGGTCCTCTCCCAAGCTGCTCCGGTGCGTGTGGGTCCCGGTGGAGGCAGCAGCCGGCCTGGACACGGCCTCCGCGCCAGCGACCCCCGCCCAGGCGCCCGGGTCCCGACCCCTGCCCTCGGTTCTCCTCGCGCAGGTGGCTGGAAGCTGTGGTCCCTGTGGGGCGAGTGCACGCGGGACTGTGGGGGAGGCCTGCAGACGCGGACGCGCACCTGCCTACCCGCGCCCGGCGTCGACGGTGGCGGCTGCGAGGGGGTGCTGGAGGAAGGCCGCCTGTGCAACCGCAAGGCCTGCGGGCGTGAGTGCGGGGGCGGGGCCTGGGCGGCCGGGGCGGGGCCAGTGGAGAGGGCCGGGCCTGGGCGAGGGAGGAGCCAGGGAAGGGGCGGGGCCTGGGTGGCCGGGGAGGGGCCAGTGGAGAGGGCCGGGCCTGGGCGAGGGAGGAGCCAGGGAAGGGGCGGGGCCGGGGCGGGGCCAGTGGAGAGGGCCGGGTCTGGGTGAGGGAGGAGCCAGGGAAGGGGCGGGGCCTGAGTGAGTGGGGTGGGGCCTTGGCGGAGCGGGGCTTGGGCAGACAAGGGAGGAGCCAAGAGGGGTGGGACCTTGGCAGGGCGGGGCTTGGACGGACAGGGGAGGAGCCAGGAGGGAAGAGGTGGTGCCAGAAGGGCCGGGGCGGGGCGGAGCAGGTGTCAGCAGAGCCCCGGGCTGCACCCTGGAGCCAGGCGGGCCCCCCCCCGGCCTTGCGCTCCGCACCCTGAGTTGGTTTGGGTGCATGTGGAGGGCTGCTCGAGGGGTGCGCACAGGGAGCCCCCGGCCCGCCTGCCCGCCTGCCCGTCCCAGCCTGCTGCGCCCGCAGGATGGATTTCTCTAATAAGCCTAGCTAACACCCTAATGAAAATTTTAGTGGCTTTCATAAAGCTAAATCAGGTTATAATGAGACTGTCATTCTGTGGGCTCCCCCTCCTTTTCTTGGTGGACTTTCCTGGGGAGGGGGTGCCAGGGTCTGGGATGTGCCTGTGGGAGAAGTGCGGGGACTGCCGGAGTCTCCGCTGACCCAAGCGTGTCCTGCAGCCGCTGGACGCAGCAGCTCCCGGAGCCAGTCCCTGCGGTCCACCGACGCCCGACGGCGGGAGGAGCTGGGGGACGAGCTGCAGCACTTCGGGTTCCCGTCTTCCCAGACCGGTGAGCATGGCTGGCTTCTGGGAGCGGGGTGGCGGGGCAGCAGTGGGCAGTCGGGCCGGCCCTCGAGGGCTCGCGAGCCTTCAGCGCAGGGCAGCCCGTCCTGGCCGCGGTGCGTGGGGCCCGACTCGCTGGCGCTGGACCCCCAGGTGACCCGGCGGCCGAGGAGTGGTCTCCGTGGAGTGTGTGCTCCAGCACGTGCGGCGAGGGCTGGCAGACGCGCACGCGTTTCTGCGTGTCGTCCTCTTACAGCACGCAGTGCAGTGGACCCCTGCGGGAGCAGCGGCTGTGCAACAACTCGGCCGTGTGTCCAGGTGGGCAGGGCACCGGCGGGGGTGGGGCCCGGCTGGGCGGGCCGGGGTCGCACCAGCAGCCGCGCCTTCCTGTCCCCTCGCAGTGCACGGCGCCTGGGACGAGTGGTCGCCCTGGAGCCTTTGCTCCAGCACGTGCGGCCGCGGCTTCCGGGACCGCACGCGCACCTGCAGGCCCCCCCAGTTTGGAGGCAACCCCTGCGAGGGTCCCGAGAAGCAAACCAAGTTCTGCAACATTGCCCTGTGCCCTGGTAGGTGAGAGGGAAGGGGCACAGCTGCAGACGGGGCGGGGATCCAGCCAGGGGCCCAGCTGTGGGGCCCCAGAGCTGCAGGGCCACCTCTGCTCACAGCGGCAGGCCTGGGCGGCCGCAGGACCCCAGGTGTTCACGCTGGCTTCCGGTCCTCTTCTTCCCCTGGGCCGGGCAGTGGACGGAAACTGGAACGAGTGGTCCAGCTGGAGCACCTGCTCCGCCAGCTGCTCCCAGGGCCGGCAGCAGCGCACGCGCGAATGCAACGGGCCCTCGTATGGCGGCGCCGAGTGCCAGGGCCACTGGGTGGAGACGCGAGACTGCTTCCTGCGGCAGTGCCCAGGTCAGGAGTGCCCGCCGGGGGCAGGGTGTGTGGCCTTGCGAGGCCCTGGCTGTGCCGTGGCTGTGGGCTGCATTCCAGTCGCCTGCTTCTTGACCTTAATCCTTCCTGTCCTGTGTGCCATACCCCTGCAGTGGACGGCAAATGGCAGGCCTGGGCCACGTGGGGCGGCTGCAGTGCCACCTGCGGGGGCGGCAGCCAGCGGCGGGAGCGGCTGTGCTCCGGACCCTTCTTTGGAGGAGCAGCCTGCCAGGGTCCGCAGGATGAATTCCGGCAGTGCAGCACCCAGCGGTGTCCAGGTGAGATCTGCCTCTGCCAGCCAAGCTGTGGCCCTTGGTGCCCCGGAGGAGGTGGCATGGCTGCTCTCTCTTCTGAGCCCCTGTCCCCTTTGTCGACCCTGGTACCTCGGCAGAGCCCCATGAGATATGTGATGAGGACAGCTTCGGCGCCGTGGTCTGGAAGGAGACGCCGGCGGGGGAGGCGGCTGCGGTCCGGTGTCCCCGAAATGCCACTGGTGAGGACAGCCTGGCGGGCACATAGGGGGGTCCTGTTCTGTCCGCTGTGCCCCCAGCACAATTCTGAGGTCAATGCCGCATCCTGCAGGTGGGGTGTCCTCACTGCTGCCCGCAGAGCCCAGGCAGGACACAGACCCCGGGAGGTCACTGCACCTTCCCTGCCCACAGCTGGGAGGTCCACTCAGCGCCAGCCTCGGGCACACTGGACAGGACACTGAGACCCTGGGAGGTCTCTGTACCTGAGCTGCCCAGGGGCGGGAGGTCCAGTCAGCGCCAGCCTTGGGCACACTGGCTTGGAGGCGCCTGGCAGGGCTCTAGGCCCCCATTTGCTGTGTGAGGTACAGGAAGTGACTTTGTCTCTGAGGGCCTCAGTCAGCTTGTCTGAAGCATGGGGACGGGGACCCTTCCCTTGCCGTGCACAGTGACAGCCCCCAAGCAGATCATACCCCAGGGACACCACAGCTGGCCAGGACTTCACTGTTCTCCAGCGAGCAACAGGGCACGGGCAGCTCTGGGTGGCGGTGTTGTTCCCATGGTCCCCTGGGGACAGTGTAAGGAGACGCTGGTGTCACTCCAGGGATTGATGGAGGAGAGGCCTGGGGTGGGGGCTCCCCCGCCCAATGTGCGGAAGCTCCCTGACGCTGCAGCATCTGACACAAGTGTGGTGTGGCAGTGCGTTGGGTGGTAGGCTCTGCTCTGGCCTGAGGCAGTGGGCAGTGCACAGCAGGGGCCCTGTGCTGGACAGGGAGCGTCTACCTCAGGGCTGGGGTCCCTGCAGGCCTCATCCTGCGGCGCTGTGAGCTGGATGAGGAGGGCATCGCCTACTGGGAGCCTCCCACCTATATCCGCTGCGTCTCCATCGACTACCGCAACATCCAGATGATGGTGAGGCCCGGCCAGGGGCCCACGCCCTGTGCCCCGCGCCCCTTGCCCTCGGGCCGTGAGCTCGGGGCTGGATGTGGCACCCAGCCTGCTCTGCCCTCCCCAGACCCGGGAGCACCTGGCCAAGGCCCAGCGGGGGCTGCCTGGGGAGGGTGTCTCAGAAGTGATCCAGACGCTGGTGGAGATCTCCCAGGATGGCACCAGCTACAGCGGGGACCTGCTCTCGACCATCGACGTGCTGCGGAACATGACGGAGATCTTCCGGAGGGCCTATTACAGCCCCACGCCAGGAGACGTGCAGGTACACCGTGGGCGCCAGGACCCCCGATGTGGGAGTGGCCGGGCCCTGATGCTGGCCGTGTGCTGCTCCCTCACCCACCCTGTCCTGCCCATGCTCTGACCCTGCTCACGCCCCGACCCTGCTCACACTCTGACCCTGCTCACACCCTGACCTTACTCACACCCCAACCCTGCTCACACTCTGGCCCTGCTCACACCCCGACCCTGCTCACACCCGGACTCTGCTCACACTCTGGCCCTGCTCACACCCTGGCCCTGCTCACACCCGGACTCTGTTCACACCCTGGCCCTGCTCACACCCTGACCCTGCCCATACTCTGACCCTACTCACACCCCAACCCTGCTCACACTCTGGCCCTGCTCACACCCCGACCCTGCTCACACCCGGACTCTGCTCACACTCTGGCCCTGCTCACACCCTGGCCCTGCTCACACCCTGACCCTACTCACACCCCGACTCTGTTCACACCCTGGCCCTGCTCACACCCCGACCCTGCTCACACTCTGGCCCTGCTCACACCCCAACCCTGCTCACACTGACCCTCACCCTATTCTGCTGCCTTGTACTCTCACAAACCCTTTTTTCTCTTCCTCCCAGAACTTTGTGCAGATCATCAGCAACCTGCTGGCAGAGGAGAACAGAGACAAGTGGGAGGAGGCCCAGCTGGTATGCATGTGGGTCCTGAGCCCTGGTGCCAGGCACATCATGAGGGTACCCACCTAAGTGTGGGCTAGCTGGGGTGGGTGCCGCTCATCACAGCACTGCCCTAGCCAGTCTCCGTGCCCATCACAGCGTCCCCTGCGGGTCCACATACCAGCCTCAGTGTCTGTCCAGGCTGCAGGGTGAGGATGCTTGCCTCCGCCTGGGCTGATCGCTCCTCTAGGAGGCCAGGAGCAGCCACTGCTGTGAGCCTCAGAACTTCCTGTCCAGCAAATGGGGATGGCCAAACGGTCTGGCAGGACCCCAAGAAAGGGGTATTGGGGTTGGGGTGTCCGCTGCAGGGGGTACAGGGGCCTCGTGCTCTGGCTGCCCCTCCCCCACTGCTCCCCAGATGGGCCCCAACGCCAGGGAGCTGTTCCGGCTGGTGGAGGACTTTGTGGATGTCATTGGCTTCCGCATGAAGGACCTGCGGGACGCGTACCAGGTGACTGACAACCTAGGTAAGCGCCGTCTGCTCTCTGTGCTCAGTCCTACCCTGGCCAGGCCCTTCGGCTCTTCTCGAGAAGTCTTGAGTGGTCAGCCACCAAGGTCTCTCTCTGCTGACTGGCAGCCCCGGGGCCCGGAGCCCTTGCCTCGGAGCCTGGTGCGGGAGCAGCCCTGGCCTGGCCACCCTTGGCCCTCTCTGAGCTTGGCTCTAGGGGCAACTTCTGCCCCTCTCTAGCTTCCTCAGAGGGCCAGGGCTCCCTCAGCCCCAGTGTCAGCCAGACCTCAGGGCCCCATTTCTGGAGCAGATGAGACAAGTCCAGAGGGGGAGAGGCGATGCGGGGGCGGTCTGACATCAGTGCAGCTTCCCAAGGGCCTGCCTGGCTCAGGACCCCCCAGCAGGGGTGCTGCTCCCTCCGGGAGAAAGGCAGGAGCCCCAGGGAAGGGACCACGCAAGGAGAACTCTAGCTACAGCAGTGGCCATGTGGAACCTAGCTCCAGCCCCTGAGTGCTGGCCTAGCTTAGTGCCTTTGGGGCTCAGGATGGAGAGCTCGGCCAGTTGGGGGCATCAGAAAGGCCAGCGGGGCCACTGACAAGGGGTCCGTGTGGCTCCACCTGGTGTCGCCATTCAGAGGCTGGGCACCACCTTCCCTGCCTGCCTGTGCACCCACCCAGGTGCACCCCCGACCCCCCGAGCTCTCACATCCCCTCCAGGTCCCCCAGTCTTCGCTGCACTGGACCCCTGTGCCATCCGGGCCCCTCACTCATCACCAGGCCCAGCCCCTTGTCCTCTCCCTTCTCCCAGGAGCCCGTCGCCCCTCCCCCAGGCTCGCTCCCTCCCCTGTGCTCGCCCCCTCACCGGCCCCTGACAGTCCTGGGCCTGGCAGTGGGTGGGCACCCTGGCTCTTCAGGGTTCTTCCAGTCCCTCGCTCCGCAGCTTGGTGTCCAGAGGCTCCTTCCCCTGCTCACACATGCCCCTCTCCCAGCCCGACTCCAGAACACCCCCTGCCCCCGACCCACCCTGGCCTCCCCAGCCCCTCGCTACTGCAATCTTGTGACCAAGTCCCCTGCCCCAGCCTCTGCACACACAGCTCTTCCAAGGGTCCTGCCGCTCCAGCTGACCTGCCCCACAGGGCCTCGTGGCACCCTGGCCACCCCAGGGACCCAGCCCAGCCCCACCTCGCTCTCCCACATCAGCAGCCAGCCCGGGGAACCCCACCCTGCCCAGGTCGCTCCCTCCTATTTCACACCCTCCTTCTCTGTCAGGCCCTCCCACTCGGTCACCCCAGAGCAGAGGCCCCCTTGTCAGACACGGCCTGGCGCTGGGCGGTGTCGGGAGGTTGCTGAGCACTCCTGCTGCCCCCTCCCTCCCTTCCTCGCCCCTCCCTGGGGCCTTCCTCTGCTGTCAGGCTGCCAGGGGCATGCACACCCCCTCTGACCTCACCCCTCCCTTAGCCTCCCACACTGTGCCAAGACCTGCTGTCTTTCAGAGTCTAGCTCCCACCTCTGCCCCCGACTCGTTGGGGCTCCTGCATGAGACAAGCCCCACAGGCAGAGGCCCGCTTTGCTCCGCTGCCCCATCTGGCAGCCACTGGGGCTCGGCATGTGGCAGAGAGGGGGTGCCCTCATTTGGGCTTGGTGCCCGATCCTAGGCAGTCAGGTCCCAGGGCAGCCCTGTCCCCAGCAGCTCACTCAAGGAGGTGGCCTGATGCCCCAGGCAAGCCCTGAGAACCCCAGGGTGCAGGGGGGATGGTGGGCCTTGCATGGGGGTGCTGGGAGTGCAGGGGGGATGGTGGGCCTTGCATGGGAGTGCAGAGGGGATGGTGGGCCTTGCATGAGGGTGCTGGGAGTGCAGGGGGGATGGTGGGCCTTGCATGGGAGTGCAGAGGGGATGGTGGGCCTTGCATGAGGGTGCTGGGAGTGCAGGGGGGATGGTGGGCCTTGCATGGGAGTGCAGGGGGGATAGTAGGCCTTGCATGGGGGTGCTGGGAGTGCAGGGGAGATGGTGGGCCTTGCATGGAGGTGCTGGGAGCGAGCACAGGGGGGATGGTGGGCCTTGCATGGGAGTGCTGGGAGTGCAGGATGTGATGGTGGGCCTTGCATGGGGGTGCTGGAAGTGCAGGGGGGATGGTGGGCCTTGCATGGGGGTGCTGGGAATGCAGGGTGTGATGGTGGGTCTTTCATGGGGGTGCTCGGAGCTCAGGGGGGATGGTGGGCCTTTCATGGGGGTGCTGGGAGCGCAGGGGGGATGGTGGGCCTTGCATGGGGGTGCTGGGAGCTCAAGGGGGATGGTGGGCCTTGCATGGGGGTGCTGGGAGCTCAGGGGGGGTGGTGGGCCTTGCATGGGGGTGCTGGGAGCTCAGGGGGGATGGTGGGCCTTGCATGGGGGTGCTGGGAGTGCAGGCCTCCTCCACTCCATCTGTGTGGTGCTGAGCACATGGTGTCCCGCGGTGGGGTGCTGGCTCCAGCCCTCTGCCCAGCAGGAGGCTCACCAGAGAGAGTGCCCTTCATGCGGTGTGGGTTTAGCAGGGCTCAAAGTCACGCCCCCTTGAAGAAGTGGGAACAGTACACCCCAAGTTTCTCCCTGGAATACGTCAAAGCTGAGGAGGGCGCCAACCCCCCAGGTCCTGTGTGCAGGTGTGGGGTGCTGAACCCCCCCAGGTCCTGTGTTCAGGTGTGGGGTGCTGAACCCCCCCAGGTCCTGTGTGCAGGTGGTGGGGTGCTGAACCCCCCCAGGTCCTGTGTGCAGGTGGTGGGGTGCTGAACCCCCCAGGTCCTGTGTGCAGGTGTGGGGTGCTGAACCCCCCCAAGGTCCTGTGTGCAGGTGGTGGGGTGCTGAACCCCCCCAGGTCCTGTGTGCAGGTGGTGGGGTGCTGAACCCCCCCAGGTCCCGTGTGCAGGTGGTGGGGTGCTGAAACCCCCCAAGGTCCTGTGTGCAGGTGGTGGGGTGCTGAACCCCACCAAGGTCCTGTGTGCAGGTGGTGGGGTGCTGAACCCCCCCAAGGTCCCGTGTGCAGGTGGTGGGGTGCTGAAACCCCCCAAGGTCCTGTGTGCAGGTGGTGGGGTGCCAATCCCCCCCAGGTCCCATGTGCTGGTGATGGTGGGGTTGGGCCTCCCCAAGGTCTCGTGTGCAGGTGGTGGGGTACTGAGGTTGTTGGAGCCCCAGAGTCTCACCCCACGACCTTATGGGGCTGTGGGGGCTTAGTCCAGCCGAGTCCCCAGGAGCTCTGGCTGGGGAGCAGGTCTGCAGGTGTCAGACCTGCTGGCCGTGACCACCTGCTCTGTTCTGTGGTCCCTGGCAGGTGCCTGGGAAGGGACAGCTATGTGGGAAGTGGGTCTGTAGTGGGGAATGTAGGAGTGTGGCTGCCCCAGCTCTGAGCATGGCGAGCATGGGGTCTGTCTTCTCCCATGCCTCCCCCAGTCCTCAGCATCCACAAGCTTCCAGCCAGCGGTGCCACGGACATCAGCTTCCCCATGAAGGGCTGGCGGGCCTCAGGCGACTGGGCCAAGGTCCCCGAGGACAGGGTCACTGTGTCCAAGAGTGTCTTCTCCACGGGGCTGGCAGGTGAGTACCCCGGGCCGAGCCCTGCCTGGGAGGTGCCTCCGGTGGTCCAGACAGGCAGGGTCACTGTCATTTCTGAGCGCCCCCTTGTCCAGGGAGCCCTCTCCACAGGCAGTAGCCCTGGCAAAGGGGCCAAATCAGGGCCACCAGAGGGAGGGACGTGGGGAGCCACCCTAGCTCCCCCACAGCCCTGCGTCCCTGGGAAGCAGCAAAGATGGGGTCCAGGCTGGAGGACAGCGGGCCAGAGGATGGGCTGACGCTGGGCTCCCTCCCAGAGGCTGACGACTCGTCTGTGTTCGTGGTTGGCACCGTGCTCTACCGGAACCTGGGCAGCTTCCTGGCCTTGCAGAGGTGGGCAGCGTGGGCAGCATGGGCAGGGCCCCGAGAGGCCGGCGGGGGGCCCGAGAGGCCGGCGGGAGACCGTGGGGGTGGAGGGCTGGGCTCGGCGGGAGCCCAGGGGTGCTGGGAGGAAGGCTGGGCATGCCCTGGGCCAGCACTGACCCTACAGCGCCTCTCTCATCCTGCCAGGAACACAACCGTCCTGAACTCCAAGGTCATCTCGGTGACTGTGAAACCCCCTCCTCGCTCCCTGCTCACCCCCTTGGAGATCGAGTTTGCCCACATGTACAACGTGAGTGGCTTCCGTGAGCATGCGTGTGTGTTGTCCCGCCGGGTCCTGCGTGAGCAGTGCCTGCACTCGCACTTCCAGGCCGTCAGCCCTCAGGCACCACGCCACAGTGAGGGGGGACTGTGGGCGGGGAGCCAGAGGCTCTGGGTGTGGTGCCTGAGGTCTCAGGCTCAGCCGATGTCAGAGCTGTCTGAGGTGCCCTGCCCCCATGCCTGCTATCCCCAGGGAGGGGAGCGCCAGTGTGCCCCTGCCTTCCGGCCACATCCAGGAGCTGCGGCCTGGGTCCACCTCCCTGAACGGCAGGGTGCGTGGTGGCCAGCCTCCAGCTGTGTGGGCTCTGGTTCAGTGCCCAGAGCAGCCCCCCGAAAGCTTCCCACAGAGGGTGTAGGAAACCCCAGGGACTGCTCCCTCGGAGCCTCAAAGGAGCAGGGCTGGTTCCCAAGGGGGAGGTTTCCTGGGTGGCCTAGTCTGAAGAGGCAGCGCCAGGCCTGCAGCCCGCTGTGTGACCTGGGCGCCTACTCAGCCTCTCGGAGCCATGGCTCCCCTGGAAGCTCGTGGGGTTGGTAAGGACGGAGTCCTCGCCGTAGCCGGCTAGACCTGTGACCAGCCTGCCTGGGGACGGAGCAGGCAGCAGCCGTGTGAGGCCGCCTGGGGGTGGGGAGTGAGGCACGCCCACTCTGGCCATGCAGCTCTGCTGTCCATGCTTGCATGGCCCCCGCACAGGCAGCCCTGACAGGCCCCTCTCTCCCAGGGTACCACCAACCAGACCTGCATCCTGTGGGATGAGACCGATACGTAAGTCCGCCCGGCTCTGAGGCTGAGGGCTTTGGGGTGGGGGACAGACCCAGGGGCCACGGGGCTGGTTTGGGGCTGGAGGGGGCGTCCCCTGTCCATTACATTGTCCTGGGCCCACCTCCCACCTGACTCCAAGACACATAGGGGAGGAACTAGGAGGTGCAGCTCTGTCCCCATGGGGCCATCGTGGCCTGGTCCCCTATCCTGGCCAGAGCAGGCCAGGAGCTGTGGTTCAGGGCACTCACACGGGGCTGGACTTCAGGGCCCTTGGGGACTTGGCATGGCCATGTGGCCAGCTGCTGTGTGCCCAGGTCCTTATCAAACCCTGTTCTGGCGCCAGCCACTCCCTGGCGCCATGGCACCATGACAGCCAAGGAGACTCTTGTCCCAGCCCCAAGTGGCCACCTGGGGAGGGAGGAGGCCGTGCGAGGCTGACAGCATTGTGACCTGGGGAAAGTTGAGTGGCTGTGTCTCGGCAGGCCGGGGGTCTGTGTGGTGGGGCGTGTGGCTAGGACTGAGCTCCCCAGCTGCATCCTTCTGCATCCCTTGGCCCTGCGTCCTGTCCTTGCCTTTCTTGGGCTAGTCAGTGCGGCATGGTCAGCTTGGCCACCCCTCACACCCTGAGCAGCGCTGGCTGTGTCCTGTGAGCTCAGGAATGGCAGCAGTACAGCTGAGAGGGGCACAGATCGTCACAGTGCTGGGGGAGGCCAGGGCACAGGGCTGTGTCCCGGTGTCCACTGTGAGGCTGGGGGATCCAAGCTGTCCCCCGCCATCTGCCCATCCCCGAGGACCTGGCTGCTGATGGATAGCACTGTGTTCCCGGAGGCCCAACACCTCAAGGTGCGTCTGGGGCAGGGGCTGGCTGTGGCAGAGGTTGTGCCCAGGATGGCTCCTGGGACAGCAGGGCCAAAGCCAAGCAGGAAGCACCTGACCCGCCCCCCACCCGGCTGCCTTGTCCCACCTCTGGCCAGGGGACTCACTGTCCCCGCCCCCGAGGATCTCCTGCCCTGAGGTCAGGATTGGCTGCTGCTTGGGGGTGGCGGGGTGAGGGCTGGCCTGGGGTACGGCCCCCAAGGTACGGCTCAGCACCAGGGAGCTTGTGGGACCAGGCCCTGCCCCCCCCCGGGCAGCACAGCCCTGCACCCCCACGTTCCTGCCTTGGGCCCAGCCAAGGCCGGGAAGCGGGGTGTTGCTAGAAGGCTGTGTGTGGCTCTGCAGCCTGGGAGTCAGCAGAGGCTGTAGTGAGGGAGCTGGAGGTGAGGCAGGAAGGTGGGTAAGGGGGCGGAGTCACTGGGGAAGGAGGGTGTGGGCAAGAGGAGGCCTGGGCGCATAGAGGGGTGAGGTGGGCAGCTGTGTCCTGGGCCTAATGCTGCTGCCAGCTGGGCAGCCTGGGCAGCAGTGCAGATGCTGCTGAGGCAGTCACTGGCCACACAGAGGTGGACAGCAGGTGGACAGATGGACGGGTAGTGGGCGCAGGGATGGGTGAGAAGGGGGAGGACCCTGTGTCTCCGGAGCAGTGGTGCCCATGGTCCTGAAGGGACAGCTCCCGGGCCCTCTCCGGGAGAAGCTGCAGCACCCACAGGCCAGCACAGGCCAGGTGCTTGGAGGCCAGCTGCCTGGCTGCCACCCAGAGTGGTTCTACCAAGGCCCAGTGTTGGGACAAGGTACAGGCTCAAGGAGGGGTGGGCACCTCATGCTCTCAGAGCCCCCAGGCAGCTGACATGCAGCCAGCCAGGCACATCCCTGAGTGCTGGGCTCTCCTGGTGTGGGCCTTCTGCCACTGGGACCTGCTGGCCCAGCTCCCACTCCTCCACCCTCAGCTCTCTGCTGGAGCCAGGTCATGGCCAGGCAGGGTCAGATGCTCAGTGTGTGGTGCGTGAACCCATTTCACAGCCTGGGAGGCTGAGGCTCAGGGCACCCACTGAGACAAGTGCCAGGTCCCCGTCAGGGCTGCACTCTCTGTGTGGATCCCAGCTACGGCTCCACCAGGCATGGGGCCATGGCTCTACACGTCTGGGTCTCCCTGCGGTCCCTTCTCCTGGTTTTCTCAGAGAGGGCAGCGAGGAGCCAGGCTGAGGGGGAGGGGACGCTGAGCGGAAGAGAGACTTGGCAGAGACCCCAGGTCTCTGTCAGCAGCATGTTCTCAGCCCCGTTTCTCCCACAGCGGCCAGTTCCTGACTGGGCAGGGGGCCGGGCGTGGGCAGGACCAGTACAGACCTCCCGTCTGATGGCCTGGGGATCACAGCAGAGGAAGGGGTGCTGGGAGGCCTCGGCCCCAGGCGGTGCCCCCCCTTTCTAACCGCTCCCCTGCAAGGGCCTCTGTTAGGCCCACGCTGCAGGTTCTGAGAGGGCTGGGCTGACCCCACAACTGCCTGCTGCTGCTCCTTGCTCCCACAAGGGCCCTTCTGCCCATGCCACAGGCCTCCTCCTGCCACTCGCAGTGCCTGACCTTGAGTTCCCAACATGCTTGGTGTCTGTCCTCCTGGAGCAGCCACATTTGCAGCAGAGTGCAGACCTTTGACAGCTGGCCCAGGGTGGAACGTGAGACCCTCGGGGTGCTGAGGCTGCCGATCTCAGAGATGTCACATCCCGCTGGGGACAGGCCCTGCACACAGGTGGTGGGGGTCCTGCGATGCCCAGGCCCGGCCACCCCTCTCCCAGGGAGGGAAGGTCAGGCAGCCTGCCCAGCAGGGGACTGCAAGCTCCTGGCCAGAGGGTCCGTGAGCGTCCATAGCCTGACATGCCCTTGCCAGCAGCTCAGAGTCCCTGGCTCTGCCCATGCTGACTGGGCAGCGCTGGGCCTCAGCGTCCTCAGCTGCAGCCCAGCACGTCAAGGTCCCTGTAGGGGGAGAGGATCTCCACCCTCCCCTGTCCTGCCCAGGGAGAGGCCCCAGCCCTGCCAGGAGCGAGGCCCCCATGAGGCTGGACAGCCAAGGGGCCCTGCCTCCCCCAACATCGCAGACTCCCTGTCCACACTGCCTCAGCATCTCGCAGATGTCCCCATCCACCTAAAGCCTGTGCCAGGAGAGGCAGCCGTAGGCACATACACCTGGGACATGGGCCTCACTTCCTGATCCTGTCCTTTCCAATACGGTGGGCGTGGGTCCCAGCTGCCTCCTAGGACCCTGTCCCCCACATCTCACGCCAGGCTGCTGTGCTGAGTGGCCAGGATGGGGAGGGTGCCGACAGGTGGATTCTGGAGTCAGCAGCAGGCACCCTCTTGGGACCAACCAGGGACTGAGAATGTCCCAGTGAGAGGTGAGGTCAGTGACCAGGTCAGGATCTGAATCCTGGCACCAGAGGCAGCCAGGCAGAGATGGGGCCATGGGAGGACAGAGTGAGCTGAGCTCTGTTGCCTGGAACTGGTCCACTGGCAGTCCTGACAGGTGCACATGGCCCAGGCCTCAGGCTAGACTCCTCGGTTGGCCTCACAGCCCTGTCTGCAGGGTCCTGGGTCCCAGCTGCAGCTGGGTAGCATCCAGGGGTGGAGTGACGGGCTCCTCATATCCATGTGGCCCTTGGCAACCTTGAGAGGCAAGGCAAAGGCAGGGGAGGCTTCAGGGTCTGAGCTGGGGGATGCAAATGGAAATGTGGGCCCATTGCCCACTGCTCTGCAGTTGGTAGCCCTCTGACTGCTAAACGTGCAGCCTGGAAGTTGTCATTCAAACTCTGACTTCCCGGGAGGCTTGGCAGCTGCAGCCATGCCATGGCCCAGGGAGTTCTTGTCTATGCATGGGCAGCTAGGCGTGGGAGGGCAAGATGTTACTGGACTCAAGCAGGACACCACTTCAGCAAGGAGTGCGGCTGTCACCTGCTTGAACCTGGCACTATGCTTGGGGGACAGGTCAGTACATCAGACTGCGGTATATGGGCCCGCCTAGGATCAGGCTGCCAGTGTGTGTGGGAGAGGCAGTACTTAGGCCTCCTGCAGGAGTGTGCCCTACATGTGGCACCAGGACTACACTTGTTGCTGAGGCTCTGGGGCTGTTGGTGAGCATGGTGGTTGGTGGTGGTAGAGACAGCAATGAAGGCTGTGGTAATGGTTGTTGGTAAGAATGGTACCTATGATGATTAATAATGCTGATGGAGACAGTAGTGCCATGGGGCAAAGTGCAATTGTATTAGAGTTTACGCTGATGTGTGGCATAGAGCAAAAAGTGTAGATTACTATGCTAATAATGCAGGATGGTGTGACCACCTTAGTGAGGCAGGGCGGTGTGATCACTTAGTGAGGCAGGGCGGTGTGATCACTTAGTGAGGCAGGGCGGTGTGATCACTTAGTGAGGCAGGGTGCTGTGATCACTTAGTGAGGCAGGGCAGTGTGATCACTTAGTGAGGCAGGGCGGTGTGATCACTTAGTGAGGCAGGGCGGTGTGATCACTTAGTGAGGCAGGGCGGTGTGATCACTTAGTGAGGCAGGGCGGTGTGATCACTTAGGAAGGGTGGTGTGATCGGTGTGATCACCTTAGTGAGGCAGGGCGGTGTGATCACTTAGGCAGGGTGGTGTGATCGGTGTGATCACCTTAGTGAGGCAGGGCAGTGTGATCACTTAGTGAGGCAGGGCGTGGTGTGATCACCTTGGTGACGCAGGGCAGTGTGATCACTTAGTGAGTCAGGGCGGTGTGATCACTTAGTGAGGCAGGGTGCTGTGATCACTTAGTGAGGCAGGGCAGTGTGATCACTTAGTGAGGCAGGGTGGTGTGATCACTTAGTGAGGCAGGGTGGTGTGATCGGTGTGATCACTTAGTGAGTCAGGGCAGTGTGATCACTTAGTGAGTCAGGGCAGTGTGATCACTTAGTGAGGTAGGGCGGTGTGATCGGTGTGATCACTTAGTGAGTCAGGGTGGTGTGATCACTTAGTGAGGCAGGGTGGTGTGATCTGTGTGATCACCTTAGTGAGGCAGGGCAGTGTGATCACTTAGTGAGGCAGGGCGGTGTGATCACTTAGTGAGTCAGGACCGTGTGATCACTTAGTGAGGCAGGGTGCTGTGATCACTTAGTGAGGCAGGGCAGTGTGATCACTTAGTGAGGCAGGGTGCTGTGATCACTTAGTGAGGCAGGGCGGTGTGATCACTTAGTGAGGCAGGGTGCTGTGATCACTTAGTGAGGCAGGGCAGTGTGATCACTTAGTGAGGCAGGGTGGTGTGATCACTTAGTGAGGCAGGGTGGTGTGATCGGTGTGATCACTTAGTCAGGGCAGTGTGATCACTTAGTGAGGTAGGGCGGTGTGATCGGTGTGATCACTTAGTGAGGCAGGGCGGTGTGATCACTTAGTGAGTCAGGACCGTGTGATCACTTAGTGAGGCAGGGTGGTGTGATCACTTAGTGAGGCAGGGTGCTGGTGATTTTGTAATAATGACTTGGTGGTGATTTTGAGGTGACTGCCATCTGAACAGTAGTGTTTGTGTTTGTGGCGACGCAGGCTCGGTGGGGTGCAGTGTGTGGTGTCGCAGCTCGGTGGGGTGCAGTGTGTGGTGATGCAGGCTGTGGGGTGAAGTGTGTGGTGATGCAGGCTGTGGGGTGCAGTGTGTGGTGTCGCAGGCTCGGTGGGGTGCAGTGTGTGGTGATGCAGGCTCGGTGGGGTGCAGTGTGTGGTGTCGCAGGCTCGGTGGGGTGCAGTGTGTGGTGTCGCAGGCTCGGTGGGGTGCAGTGTGTGGTGATGCAGGCCCGGTGGGGTGCAGTGTGTGGTGTTGCAGGCTCGGTGGGGTGCAGTGTGTGGTGTTGCAGGCTCGGTGGGGTGCAGTGTTTGTGGTGTCGCAGGCTGTGGGGTGCAGTGTGTGGTGATGCAGGCTCGGTGGGGTGCAGTGTGTGGTGACGCAGGCTCGGTGGGGTGCAGTGTGTGGTGATGCAGGCTCGGTGGGGTGCAGTGTGAGGTGATGCAGGCTCGGTGGGGTGCAGTGTGTGGTGTCGCAGGCTCGGTGGGGTGCAGTGTGTGGTGTCGCAGGCTCGGTGGGGTGCAGTGTGTGGTGTCGCAGGCTCGGTGGGGTGCAGTGTGAGGTGACGCAGGCTGTGGGGTGCAGTGTGTGGTGATGCAGGCTCGGTGGGGTGCAGTGTGTGGTGATGCAGGCTCGGTGGGGTGCAGTGTGTGGTGTTGCAGGCTCGGTGGGGTGCAGTGTGTGGTGATGCAGGCTGTGGGGTGCAGTGTGTGGTGTCGCAGGCTCGGTGGGGTGCAGTGTGTGGTGTCGCAGGCTCGGTGGGGTGCAGTGTGAGGTGACGCAGGCTGTGGGGTGCAGTGTGTGGTGATGCAGGCTCGGTGGGGTGCAGTGTGAGGTGATGCAGGCTCGGTGGGGTGCAGTGTGTGGTGTCGCAGGCTCGGTGGGGTGCAGTGTGTGGTGTCGCAGGCTCGGTGGGGTGCAGTGTGAGGTGACGCAGGCTGTGGGGTGCAGTGTGTGGTGTTGCAGGCTCGGTGGGGTGCAGTGTGTGGTGTTGCAGGCTCGGTGGGGTGCAGTGTGTGGTGATGCAGGCTGTGGGGTGCAGTGTGTGGTGATGCAGGCTCGGTGGGGTGCAGTGTGTGGTGATGCAGGCTCGGTGGGGTGCAGTGTGTGGTGTCGCAGGCTGTGGGGTGCAGTGTGTGGTGTCGCAGGCTCGGTGGGGTGCAGTGTGTGGTGTCGCAGGCTCGGTGGGGTGCAGTGTGAGGTGATGCAGGCTCGGTGGGGTGCAGTGTGTGGTGATGCAGGCTCGGTGGGGTGCAGTGTGTGGTGTCGCAGGCTCGGTGGGGTGCAGTGTGTGGTGATGCAGGCTCGGTGGGGTGCAGTGTGAGGTGATGCAGGCCCGGTGGGGTGCAGTGTGTGGTGTCGCAGGCTCGGTGGGGTGCAGTGTGTGGTGTCGCAGGCTGTGGGGTGCAGTGTGTGGTGACGCAGGCTCGGTGGGGTGCAGTGTGAGGTGATGCAGGCTCGGTGGGGTGCAGTGTGAGGTGACGCAGGCTGTGGGGTGCAGTGTGTGGTGATGCAGGCTGTGGGGTGCAGTGTGTGGTGATGCAGGCTGTGGGGTGCAGTGTGTGGTGATGCAGGCTCGGTGGGGTGCAGTGTGTGGTGTCGCAGGCTCGGTGGGGTGCAGTGTGTGGTGATGCAGGCCCGGTGGGGTGCAGTGTGTGGTGTTGCAGGCTCGGTGGGGTGCAGTGTGTGGTGTTGCAGGCTCGGTGGGGTGCAGTGTTTGTGGTGTCGCAGGCTGTGGGGTGCAGTGTGTGGTGATGCAGGCTCGGTGGAGTGCAGTGTGTGGTGACGCAGGCTGTGGGGTGCAGTGTGTGGTGTCGCAGGCTGTGGGGTGCAGTGTGTGGTGTCGCAGGCTCGGTGGGGTGCAGTGTGTGGTGTCGCAGGCTGTGGGGTGCAGTGTGAGGTGATGCAGGCTCGGTGGGGTGCAGTGTGTGGTGACGCAGGCTGTGGGGTGCAGTGTGTGGTGATGCAGGCTGTGGGGTGCAGTGTGTGGTGTCGCAGGCTCGGTGGGGTGCAGTGTGTGGTGATGCAGGCTCGGTGGGGTGCAGTGTGTGGTGTCGCAGGCTCGGTGGGGTGCAGTGTGTGGTGTCGCAGGCTCGGTGGGGTGCAGTGTGTGGTGATGCAGGCCTGGTGGGGTGCAGTATGAGGTGATGCAGGCTCGGTGGGGTGCAGTGTGAGGTGTCGCAGGCTCGGTGGGGTGCAGTGTGTGGTGATGCAGGCTCGGTGGGGTGCAGTGTGTGGTGACGCAGGCTCGGTGGGGTGCAGTGTGTGGTGACGCAGGCTCGGTGGGGTGCAGTGTGTGGTGATGCAGGCTCGGTGGGGTGCAGTGTGTGGTGTCGCAGGCTCGGTGGGGTGCAGTGTGAGGTGATGCAGGTTCGGTGGGGTGTAGTGTTTGTGGTGTCGCAGGCTGTGGGGTGCAGTGTGTGGTGTTGCAGGCTCGGTGGGGTGCAGTGTGTGGTGTTGCAGGCTCGGTGGGGTGCAGTGTGTGGTGATGCAGGCTCGGTGGGGTGCAGTGTGTGGTGATGCAGGCTCGGTGGGGTGTAGTGTTTGTGGTGTCGCAGGCTGTGGGGTGCAGTGTGAGGTGACGCAGGCTTGGTGGGGTGCAGTGTGAGGTGATGCAGGCTCGGTGGGGTGCAGTGTGAGGTGACGCAGGCTTGGTGGGGTGTAGTGTTTGTGGTGTCGCAGGCTGTGGGGTGCAGTGTCCGTGGGGTACTCTGCACGCTTGTGTGATTTGTGTGTGATGTTCTCTTGGGTCATGCAGGTAGTGACCTAATTTTTGAGTTGGGACACCACGAGGGTGCTAACATAACAGCTGTGAGGTGGTGTGCTGCTGGTTCCCAGTCCCCAGTCTGCTTGGGGTGTGCCTCAGAGCGTGACCTTCTCTGGGAGCGCACATGAGAGCCCATGTTGGACTCAGTCTGCACCCACTTCGCCACAGGCCTAAGCAGCCTGACCTTATCCTGAGCCTCCAGAACCATGAGCTAGGTAAGTCTCTCTCTGCGTGTCCCGTGTTCCGGCAGGGGCACGCCCTGCTGTCCCTGCGTGTCCCATGTTCCGGGTGAGCACACGTTGCCCTCTCCCTGCGTGTCCCGTGTTCCGGGTGAGCACGCCCTGCTGTCCCTGCGTGTCCCGTGTTCCGGGTGAGCACGCCCTGCTGTCCCTGCGTGTCCCGTGTTCCGGGTGAGCACACGTTGCCCTCTCCCTGCGTGTCCCGTGTTCCGGGTGAGCACGCCCTGCTGTCCCTGCGTGTCCCGTGTTCTGGGTGAGCACGCCCTGCTGTCCCTGCGTGTCCCATGTTCCACCAGGAGCACACGCTGGCTTGTGATGTTGTCGAGCACCTTGGTTCTGTCCTTGCTGGCAGTGACAGTTGTGACGCAGAGGCGTTGCTGGTATTGGAGTCTTGTGGTTCTGAGCTGTGATGGCGGTGGGGAGTTACAGTGCCGCTTGGACTACTGACTGTGTTACCGCTGTTGCCGCTGGTGGCCAGGGGAGTGGAGGCTGACATGGAGGCTGTGCTCACAGTTACATTGTCCCCAGCAGCTTCAGTTTCAAGGGGATTTGCAGCCCACCCTAGAATACCCCTTGTGGAAAGCAGACGACTCCCCAGGCCCCAAGTGTGGCAGACCACAGCAGGCAGGAGCTGGCCAAGATGACTGCAGGAGCAGAGAGAAGAGCTCCTGGGTCGGGGGTGCTCAGGCGAGGCTTGGAGGAGGTTGGGCTGCCGTGCGGGTGGGAGAGTCAGGGTCCGCAGGAGGAGCCGGGAAGTGCCTGGATCACAAGCTCCCATTTCCAGCTCAGAGCCAGGCCTGTGGCTAGAAGCCCTGGTTTTGTGCAGCTGGCGCCAGGCAGAGGGGAGGAGATTGGCATCTTGCTTCATGGGGAAATGAGAGTCCCCGGGGCCTTGGTCACACACCCGTGCTGCTGTGTGTGGCTCAGACGCAGTTCCTGGAGCCAGCTCCACAGGCACGGACACCAGGCCCAGGGAGCCGCAGGTCTGACCTAGAAGCTGCAACTCAGGGGTCCCAGGTAAGCCAGGTGTCTGGGCCCAACTCTGGATGGGCCTCAGGGACTGGGGTGCCCTTAAGGCCCCATGCCATGAGCCAGGTGAGCTGGAGTTGGGCAGGGCCAGCCTTGGGGATGCTGCCCCCAACTGTCTGCCCGACAAGAGCTGGGCACGTCCAGGAAGGTCAGGGGTACGAACACTTGGGGCCAGGAGTCCTGAAGGATGAGGTCAGGAGGGCACAGGGCCAGAGGGACGCCCCAAGAGCCAGGCCTATGTATGTGATGGGCTGAGGGACTGAGGGGGGCAGGACACGGGCAGGAGAGGGGTTGGATGCAACATTCAGGGACCATGGTACAAGCCGGAAGCTGAGCTACCTGGGCAGGTGTTCAGGGAGCGACCCGGTCTCGCTGGGCAGCCCCGAGGGACGGGGAGCTGTGGCATGCACCGGCTCAGGGCCGGTGGTGGGTGCCGGCAGAGGCTCAGAGGCCAGGCTAAGTGGCATGTGGCAGGGGGAGGCTCTGCGTCCCCGGCAGTGCCCAAGCTCTCCTGCTGAGGCACAGCGCCTCGTGTGGGAGGACACCCAGTGAGTCATTCACACTGGAGTGTGAATTAGCCCATCAACTCCCAGGAGACCCCCCCAGCTGCAGTCCGGTAATAGCAGCTGCCTGGTGAGCTGGCCGAGGCATCGGTGCAGCAGCCCTGGCTGCATGGGCGGGCGGGCACCTGTTGTGGCCCCTGCTTCATTGTCCCCAGATGTCCCGTGAGCACACAGGCCTCTGTCGTCCCCCTAAACAGGGATGGGATAAGCATTTGTCCACCACACGGGCCAAGATCTGGGGTGTCCAGGAGGGTGGGTGCGTTAGCAGGGGGCTGGAGGCTCGAGGCTACTTACGATGACGGGTTATTCACATCTGTGACAAAGTGGAAACAGAGATCTTCTGCCGGTCCACTCCCGGAATGCCCCTGCCCCAGTGGATGGGTCGGGCCACACAGCAGTCGCACACACACAGGGACAAGTGTCCTAACCCCGTAAGCTGCCACTGCTGCCTTGCAGCCTTGAATCCCGGCTCCCTGATAGAGGACGTTGGCCACATGCCTGCCCTCAGGGAAGCCTGACCCGAGTCCAGGGTGGACGTGTCAGTCACCTGACCTTAGGCTGCGGGCGGGGGCTGGGAGCCAGGAGCCAGTGGCCGTGGCAGCCCAGCGGGGATGGTGGTTGGTCTGGCAGGGTGGCCATGGTGGGTGAGAAGCAGCCCCAGTTCTGGTGGCCAGCTGTTGTAAGGAGGCGGAGGTTGGGGAGCATACTGCAGGAGGAGCCTGCGCCCCTTGTTCCACAGTGCACCGTGCCAGGGTGTTGTCTGGCCACGTTGCCATGGCTGCTGCCATGCCAGGCTGTGCACGTGTGTGTATGTGCGTGCAAGTGCTAGGTCCAGCAGCTGGGCACTTCGGAGGCGTGGGCAGCAGGCAGGAAGTGGCCTTTGCCTGGGATGGCCTGAGCCAGGTGAGCTAGATCCTGTGGCAGGGAGCACCAGTGACCTGAAGGGTAGAGGCAGTGGCTTGATGTGTCCCAGGCTGCCCTCCCCGCAGGCAGCGAGGGCCCAGGTATTGACTGTGTCTTGAAGCTGAGACAGCATGCAGCCCACAGCCCTCTCACACCTGTGGACGTGCGGATGCATGGCCCATGTCGGCCACTGCGCAGGAAAACTTTCAGATTTGGGAAAGGACTTGCAAATGCTGCGTATTGGGGTGCAGGCTTTGTTGGAAGGAGAAAAGGGGGTCCTGGCCTTCTGGGGGCACAAGGCCTCCAGCTGGCCCTGTCTGACGCTGCTGTGCTGCTGTGCACAGGTGGCAGCCGCGGGGTCAGCTGCGCTCTGCAGGCTGTGTCGCAGGCCCTGGGGGCAGGGCACCAGCCACGGGAAGGGAAAGTAGGCCCTGCTGCCTGGCTGCCTGCTGCGTGGCCTCGGGCGGCTGCCTGGTCCAGTCCACGTGGCCGGCCTGAGCAGAGCAGAATGGCCAGGAAGGAAGCGGCTGCTGTGGGGCGCGGGGGGGGGGGGGGCTGACCCACTGCTGGCCTGCTGAAGGCACTCCAGAGCGGGGTAGGGGGAAGGGGGGCGTAGCAGGCTCTGCTGCTTCACCCCTGCCCCGGGCCTGGCTGGCTCTCTGGAGGAGGGCAGCTGCTGCTGTGTTGCCCCAGCTGCAGGAGCAGCCCTGGCCCCTCCTCTCTGCAGGCAGCCCCTGCCCTTCCCCAAGGGCTCCGAGCACGCACCTGCCAGGCTGGTTCCATGGCCCAGGCCTCAGGGGCTGTCCACTCTGAGCCCACCGAGCACCCCTCAGGCAGGTGGCTTGGCACGGTTTCAGGTGTGAGGAGTAGGGCTGGGCTGGGCACCTGACCCCAGCTGGCAGGAGCCACACACAGGCTGGCGTTCGGCAGGGGACCTGCAGGTGCTGTGAGGGCTACTGGCTGGGTGGTGTCAGGCAGGATTGAGGGGCTTCTGCCCTAGGAAGTGTATGCGGGGAGTAGGGGGCAGGGGTGCAGGCAGAGGGGCAAGCCGTTGGGATCCATGCCAGTGTCCTCCACAGCCCCTCCACCTGCCCTGATTTCAAAGACACAGGCTGGGGACTGGAGGCTGGACCTTGGTCTGCCCTGCACTGGGGATGCAGGCAGCTAGGGGTGGGGGCGGTATTCAGGTGGCCCTGGGGACCCCCCATTGTGCCAATACTGGCTCCTGGAGCACGTGGCCCAAGGTTCGGAGCTCTGCACCACACACCCCTGTACTCACTGCTCGCCCTTGTGCTCAGGTTCTTTGGAAGGGCCCTAGGATTGCGGGGTAGGGCAGGACCGCAGCGCCCCAGCGCCCCAGCTGCCTCCTGCCTCAGCCCTTGAGCGGGAGCCTCAGTAGGAGGGAGTCCTTGTCCCAGGGGAGGGGGAAAGCTGGCGCTCAGGAATTCTCAGGGTTCCTTCCCCTGACCCCCCATGCCCTGGGACCTGCATCTCAGCAGGGAAGCTGTGGCTAGCACAGCCAGGCCCAGGGCCAGGCCTTGCATCAGCAGGGAGCCCCCCAACCCCTCCTCTCCACTGTCCCCATTCCAGAGACTGAAAGAAGGCATGGAGGTGGGTAGCCCTGCAGCTCCTAAAACCTAGACGTCTGATCAGAGGCTGTGGGGGTGCTGCCTCCCACAGTCCTGGGGGAGGAGGGCAGGGACTGTGCAAAGCACCTATGCGTGTGTCGTGGTGGGTGGCCTGTCCGCCAGGTTGGCTGCCTGGGTCGCGGCTTGTGTTCCCAGCGAAGGAAGGGGCATGCGTGTGGGTACTGCAGACCTCCCGGCCGGCAGGCAGGCCTGCCCCAGGGCCGGCCGCAGGGGCACACTTGGAAGTTTCTGGACAAGGGGTGGGGGGGGGGCGGTGGTCAAGGTGCGCTCCCCTTGGGCCTGCAGGAGGGGCCGCGGTTCGGCAGAGCAGAGGGAAGTTTTGCAGCCACCCGCAGCCTCCTCCACTCGGGGGAGGTCTCGGCTGTCCCCTTGTGTGCTGGGAGCGGTGAGCCTGGGGGGAGGTGAGTGTGCGGAACCGAGTCCAAGGTCACCAGTTCCAGCCAGTGCCCAGAGCTGTGGAGCGGCGGGCTCTCCAGCCCGCCCCGCGCCCCCAGACCGGGGCGCACACGCAGGGTCCCTGGCCTTCCTGGTCCACGTGCGCCCACACGTCCACCCCCGCCCCGGGCACTGCCCTCCTCCTCTCTCCGGGACGACCCCTCAGCTCCCTGCGAGGGTGGGGCGAGGGCGCGGGACCGCGGGGAGCGGGGCGGCGGCCGTGGACGGGAGCCGGGCACGGGGCCAGCGCCCCCCGCCCCTCCCCCGCTCCCCGCCCCGCGCTCCCGCGGGCGGCTCTCGGCGGCTCCGGCGCGCGGCGGGGCGGGCACAGAGCGCGGCCATGGGCGCCCGGGCGGCCGGGCCTGGCGGCACCACCGGCGGCGGCGGCGGGCAGGCGGGCGCGCGGCTGCGGGCTCAGGTGCAGGTGCGGGGATGCGGTCGGGGCGCGGCGGGGGCCCGGGCGGGCGCCGCTCGGGGGACCCGGGCCGCCCGCGCCCCCGCTGACGCTGCCGCCTGTCTCCCCCGTGTCCTGCCCGCCCCCAGACCCTCCTCCTCCGCCCCCCCGCAGCTCGGGCTCTGGTCGTGGCGCGGCTGCCGCACGGTGCCTCTCGACGCCCTCCGGACGCGCTGCCTGTGTGACCGGCTCTCCACCTTCGCCATCTTAGCCCAGCTCAGCGCTGACGCGGTGAGACCCCGGCGGGACGCGCGGGGGAGGGGTGCGCCGAGCGTTCCTGGGCAGGAGGGCCACGCGCCACGGGCCCCGGGGGCAGTGGCCCTGGATCGGTGGGGCTGGGGTGGCCGAGGGAGGGATGGCCTTTGCACCCGCAGCCTCCCTTGGCCTGGACAGCGCCTGGGGCCTCTGGCGAAGGTGGGTGGCCGCGTGGAGTTAGGGACCCAGAGGAAGTGAGTGATGGATTGGGGTTGTGTTTCAGAGAGCTCGGGTCTCCAGGGGAACGAGGCTGGCCCGTGGGACCCTTCAGGGCCTGGCACCCTCCTGCGACCCTTCTCTCGGTCACCTCGGCTGAGGGAGGAGGAGGTCCCAGTCCCAGGGGTCCTGTCCAGGGGACAGGAGACAGCAGCAGTGGCCCCAGGCAGCGCGCTGGGGGTGGCAGAGGCTGCTGGGCCTGGCCCAAGTTCCCAGGCAGGCCCCCTCAACTCCAGAGCTTCCTTTTTGTTTCTGGGATTCTTGTGGGGGCTGTGAGTTTCTATGGCAACAGCCTCAGGGGGGCCAGCCTCGCTGCCGGGGCCCTGGGTGCTGGGCTCCCTCCCCGCCCACGCTGGCTGTGCTGCACCCACTGGCCCCAGGAAAGCTGGAGCATCCTCCACACTGGGTCCACCCATGGCGTGGGGCAGGGGTCCAGCCCAGCCCAGCAGTGGCCAGTTGAAGGCCTGACCGGGGAGGAGACTCGGTCCCCTGGGCATGCGGGGCAGCCAGGCTTGTCTCTCGAAGCACGGGTTCCCTGTGGAAGATGATGCCAGTACTCTGAGAACATTCCAGAACAGGACCCCTTTATCCCATGGAGCATGGGGAGGGCTGCCTTGCCGTCGGCCAGGGTCTCTGCAGTGTCAGGTCACCGACTGGGGGGGAAGCTGGCTGTGGATAGGGGTCCGAGACGGTGCATCTGGGCTGGACAGGGGTCAGGGTGCCCTCCCGTCAGACACCCCTCGGGCTGTGTGCTGGCCCTGAGGGCTCCCTAAAGGAGGAGGCAGTGTTCCTAACATCCAGCAGCCAGCTCCGTGGGCACAGCCTCCCACTGGGGTGTGGAGGGGACCATAGGGGTGCTATCATACTGCCCCTAGCCCAGGGGATCGTGAGAGACCCAGGCAAGAGTCTGGCCCGGGCTGCCTTCCCCGTCAGCTGGGCCTGTGGGCAGCTGTGGCATGGCTCCCTCCGGGGTGCATGGCTCTGCTGGTGGACCTCCCACAGGGAGCCACTGCCATGCTGGCTGTGGCCCGTGAGCGCCTGGGGCTTGAATGCCCTCAAGGGCCTGGGCTCTGGTTGTCTCCATGATGTGTGCGGTGAGGTGGCCTGAAGTGTGCTCCAGGCCGGGCTGGGGCAGAGGTGCCAGGACAGGTTGGCGGTGGGGCCCTAGGAGCATGCCAAGGGGGATAGAGGCACATCGGGTCCAGGCGCTGGCCCGTGGGCCTGGGCAGGGCCAATGTAGCCTAGCTGGGGCTAGCCAAACCAGCTGGGTGGAGAAGGGAGCAGGAGCTGGGGTAATGGGCTGAGCCTGGCAGGCTCTTGGGGGCCGTGGGAGCAGGGAGTGGGTGGTCAGGGGCTCCAGCAGAGTAGGGCCCGGGCCAGGTGCGGCCTGCGGGTGGCTGTGGCTGGGAAAGTTGAGTAATCCGGTGAGTCACACCTGCGGGGGCGCCCCGTCGCCTGCCTTGGGCCGTGGGTGGTTGCACGAGGCCCTGTGCTTCAGGCACTGGCCACAGCCTGGAGCAGAGTGAGTGGTTGTGCAGGTCCCCAAGTGCTGCAGGACCAGGGGTCAGCAGTCAGTGCGGGACCTAGAGACCAATCCTCGGCGTGTGGCGTGGGCCCAGCTTGAGCCTGTGACTGGTTCAGGGTCCAAAACTTAGTACTGTACAGCCGGAGCCTTGGTGGGGAGCGAGGTGTGTGAGACGGGGCTGGCGGGAGTGGGCGATACACGAGGGAGGCCATGCATGGGTCTGGGGCCCTGGTTAGGGAAGGAGCAGGGGGCAAGGATGGTTTCAGGTTTGGGTGTGTAGGGAGGAGCTTTGGGGGGCATCCTGGGCCCTGGGGCTGAGCTCCACCCTCTGTCCTGCCTCCCGGCCACACCCAGCAAAACCTGCTGGCTGGGGCTGTCAACTGGGTGACTGATGAGCCGGGCGGGGGAGGAGCACCAGGCAGGCCGGCAGGTGGGTGAGTGGCTGCCTCCAGCTCCGCCAGGCCTAATGAGAGCAGACGGAGGCAGATGGCCACAGAGGTCGGGCAAGGCTTGCCCTGGGACAGACGCAAGCCACTCGACTGGGCCATCCATGACCTGTGAGGATGTCCCTTCTGCCCTGTCCCCAGCCCCAGCCCTACCCTCTGTGCAGAGGCAGGAGGCTCCAGTGTTCCCTATGGGGCTGGCCATACCCTTCATCCTTCATCTTTTATGGAGTGGAGTAAGACCCCTGGCTCATGCTCCGAGTCTCCCATGGGGCTCAGCGGCATGGGGCTACCCCAGGGGTCTGCCTGGAGGCTGTGACTTGTAAGCTGAGCCTGGTGAGGTCGGAGCCAAACTGCCTGGTGTCAGAGAAGGCACAGCCTCAGCCTGGGTGCCCAGTCTGGTATGTCTGGGCCAGTGTGCACCTCAGGAAGCCCTAGGTCTGTGAGCCTGTGACGTGTGTGGTCTGTGGCTCGGGTCTTATCGGACGTGGAGGAGACAGGGTGGGAGGCTGGAAATGCTGGACAGCCTGCGAGGTCCTCCATGGCTCCTTGGGTGCTGCAGGGTCCTCACTGGCCAGGCAGCCGGTGGGGGTGGGGAAGGGGCAGTTGGATCACCCAGAGTCTCCAGGATGCTCCTGGCATCTCAGATAGAGTATGGTGGGACCAGCCTGGGTCTTCTGGGATGGAACGGGATGGGAGGCAAGCTGAGCTGGGGACAGTAACCAGGGACCCCACCCCTGGTGGACAGGGGCACATCTGAGAGGGTCGGACGTGTCCTTAGGAGCAGGGGGTGAGAGGCAGGTTCAGTGGGCACTGGCACAAAGCCCAGGGCAGGGCAGGGAGTTGTCTCAATGGTCTTCTAACCCTCAGGTGCCAGTGGCAGGCCCCCACAGAGGTGCTGGAAAGGGGGATCCCAGTGGTCTGGGATGTTGAGAGCCTCCCCTCTGTGGGGGTCACTGACACCTGTGCTTGGCAGGAGCCAGGCCCAGGGCACTGTGCTGACCGCACCTCTCTCCCGCACCCAGAACATGGAGAAGGCGGCAGGGCCTTCTGTGACACTTGTCGTGGGCTGTGGCGTTTCCTCTCTCACCTTGCTCCTCTTGGTCATCATCTACGTGTCTGTGTGGAGGTGGGTACCTGCACTGCTGGCCCACGGGCCGCCCCACGGGCTGTGTGGAGGTGGGTACCTGCACTGCTGGCCCACGGGCCGCCCCACGGGCTGTGTGGAGGTGGGTGCCTGCACTGCTACCCCAGGCCACCCCACGGGCTGTGTGGAGGTGGGTGTCTGCACTGCCACCCCGGGCCGCCCCACGGGCTGTGTGCAGGTGGGTGCCTGCACTGCTGGCCCGGGCCGCCCCACGGGCTGTGTGCAGGTGGGTGCCTGCACTGCTGGCCCACGGGCTGCCCCACGGGCTGCCCCACGGGCTGTGTGCAGGTGGGTGCCTGCGCTGCCACCCTGTGCCACCCCATGGGCTGTGTGCAGGTGGGTGCCTGCACTGCCACCCCGGGCCACCCCACGGGCTGTGTGGAGGTGGGTGCCCGCGCTGCCACCCTGGACTACCCCACATGGCTCAGAGTCTGTGCACGGCAGCCAGCCTGTTCTGCAAAGCACCCCACTTCCTTCTGCCTCCACCCCACTCACGTAGCCAGCACCTGCCACAGGCCCCTAAGCCTCCCTCGTGTGTCTGCGCATAGGCTGGGGCACAGCTCCCTCTCCCCGCCCACCCTCTGCTCACGTGGCACCAGTGCAGGTGCCCTCAGCCTAGGCAGAGGGATTCCTAGCCGGGTGTGAGGGATGCCTAGCCAGGGTGCTAGGAACCCTGTGCCCACCTGCCTGCCTACCCCCTGATTCCAGCCCCATTGGAGAGGAGCCAGGATCAGGGTGGGTGGGCCCAAGGTCACTGCCCAGGAGCTAAGCTGGGACTCCCAGCATGTTCTGAGAACGTGTGGCTGCCGCGCCTGGCTGCTTGGGTGCCCACAGACAGCCCTGTGGCAGCTGACAGTCAGAACTGACGGCCCAGCCACTGCCTGGCACGGCAGCCGGAGGTTGATGGGAGAAAGGGAGGGAGAGTGGGCACAGCAGGCACCCTCCACTCTCCTGCCCAAGGACACAGCATGCCTGGTGCTGTCCACGTAGGGATCCAAGGGGCCCTGGCGTTATCCCCACCCCCACCCCCAGAGCCAATACCCTGTGGAGGACCTGAGTCCTCACATATCTGGGGCCTGTAATGTGGAGACTCTGAATCCCAGCTCAGCTGCATTAGCTCAGCCTGGTTAGCTCAGCCCTGTGTTGTTTTCTGTCCCAAGGGACAGTGACAGTGGTGATGACGATGGTGGTGATGATGGTCATGAAGGTGATGGTGATGATGGTGGTGATGATGATGGTGATGGTGATATGGTGACGGTGGTGATGGTGGTGATGATGGTGATGAAGGTGATGGTAATGATGATGGTGATGGTGATAGTGGTGATGGTGGTGATGGTGGATGATGGTGATGATGGTGATGGTGGATGATGGTGATGGTGATGGTGATGGTGGATGATGGTGATGATGATGGCGATGGTGGATGATGGTGATGGTGGATGATGGTGATGGTGATGATGGTGATGATGATGGTGATGGTGGATGATGGTGATGATGGTATGGTGATGGCGATGGTGGATGATGGTGATGGTGGATGATGGTGATGATGATGGTGGTGATGGTGATGGTGGTGATGATGATGGTGATGATGGTGATGATGGTGATGATGGTGATGATGATGGTGATGGTGGATGATGGTGATGATGGTGATGATGGTGGTGATGATGATGGTGGTGATGGCGATGGTGGATGATGGTGATGGTGGATGATGGTGATGATGGTGATGATGATGGTGATGAAGGTGATGGTGATGATGGTGATGGTGGATGATGGTGATGGTGATGATGGTGATGATGGTGATGGTGGATGATGGTGATGGTGATGATGGTGGATGATGGTGATGATGATGGTGATGATGGTGATGGTGGTGATGGTGATGGTGGATGATGGTGATGATGGTGATGATGGTGGTGATGATAATGGTGGTGATGGCGATGGTGATGATGATGATGATGGCGATGGTGGATGATGGTGATGGTGGATGATGGTGATGATGGTGATGGATGATGGTGATGGTGATGATGGTGATGGTGATGATGATGGTGATGGTGGATGATGGTGATGATGGTGATGATGATGGTGATGGTGGTGATGGTGATGAAGGTGATGGTGATAATGGTGATGGTGGTGATGATGGTGGTGGTGGTGATACGGTGATGGTGATGATGGTGATGAAGGTGATGGTGATGATGGTGATGGTGATGATGGTGATGATGGTGGTGATGGTGATGATGATGGTGATGGTGATGATGGTGATGGTGATGATGGTGATGATGGTGATGAAGGTGATGGTGATGATGTTGGTGATGGTGGTGATGGTGATGGTGATGATGGTGATGAAGGTGATAGTGATAGTGATGGCTGTGCTGGTCATGCAGTGGCTGCTGGGAAGTGTGGGACCTGTCCTGGTGTCGGATGACTTGGGTCTCTGTGGAGGTGAGGCTCTGCTGGCGCTGACCCAGGCTTGCCTGTCCCACAGGTACATTCGCTCGGAGCGGTCCGTCATCCTCATCAACTTCTGCCTGTCCATCATCTCTTCCAACGCCCTCATCCTCATCGGGCAGACCCAGACCCGCAACAAGGTAAGCACTGCTCCCCACTGGGTGCGGGAGGGTGCAGGCGCTCGGAGGCTGCCCTGGGTGGCTCAAGCCCCTTGTCTGGCCCACCCTAGGGGCAAGGAGGCAGCCAGGGCTGCCACTGGGTGGGAATTCAACCATTGGGCCTGCACACAGCAGGTACCTGTGGCCAGCTCTTCCTGTGGTGGCTAACCTTGACCCTGGGTGGCAGTGGAGCTCATTGGTCAGTCCACATTCTCTCCCACGGACACTGCAGTCCTAGTCCTGGAAGGCAGGCAGAAAGGATGGCAGCAAGACACACAGGGCCTGGCCATGTATGGGGACAGGAGTTCATGGCTGTCCTGAGACCTGCTGTGTGTCCCTGGGGTGCCCCTGTCGGCCTTGGGATCATTCCTCCTATGGGATGGCCTGGGGTTCTGGAGTGGACACTGGGATGTGTCTATGGCAGGTGGCCGAGGATAGATCCTGGCAGCCTGTGGGCAGGAAGATTGGGGGGATGGAGTGGGGTGGGCATGCGCCCCCAGCCCACACTGCCACCGTCCGCTGCCCACCCAGGTGATGTGCACGCTGGTGGCGGCCTTCCTGCACTTCTTCTTCTTGTCGTCCTTCTGCTGGGTGCTCACCGAGGCCTGGCAGTCCTACATGGCCGTCACTGGCCGTCTCCGGAACCGGCTCATTCGCAAGCGCTTCCTCTGCCTTGGCTGGGGTGAGCTGTGTGTGCACACGGAGGTGCTGGGCTGTGGCGGGCGGGTGGGTGCTGTCCCTGCTTTCACAGCTGTGCCTGTCCCTCCCACACCTTCCCGCAGAGTATGCCGGGTCAATCATGGCCAGCTGCCCTGCCCCCGGCCTCTTGAGCTGTGTATTCAGCCCTGGGGTCCACTTCTGCATCCTGCACCTTGGGTGGTGGCCAGCGGTGACTCAGGGAGTCAGTCTCCTGCCATCTCCGTGGGCTCCTGGCTTTGGTCTGGGCCATTGCTGATGTCAGGGCAGTGGACAGTGAAAGGGAGGTTTCTGTCTCTGATTTGGAGTAAGACATGCACACAAGCAGGTGACCTTGACATGAATGTGTAAGTGATCTTAAGGAGGGCAGCGCCTGGTCAGTGTGAAGGTCAAGGCTTGCTGTCCCTTCGCATGTCGGCGGCCCTGGTCATGGTCCCCCACCCCCTGCAGTGACACCTTCTGTCCCATGCTTTTGCAGGGCTCCCTGCGCTGGTCGTGGCCATTTCTGTGGGGTTCACCAAGGCCAAGGGGTACAGCACCGTGAGCTAGTGAGTCGTTGGGGGAGGGAGCTTGTGTCACCCTGGGCGGGACTGAGCGGGAACTCTGGGCCCAGCAGATGCATGCCCACAGGGAGCCCTCGGGCAGGCCCATTTCGCAGATGAACTCCCTGAGGCCAAGAAAGATCAGGAAGGCTGGGTCCTGGGGGATCTGGGTGGGGCAGGTGGAGGCAAGGGTCCTGGCAGGAACCGAACGTGGGGATCGAGCACCCAGCAGTGGGGGCGAGCGCTCAGGGCAGATGCAAGAGCAGCCTCCCAGAAGAGGGAGGAGGCGAGGACTGTGCAAGGTGCTCCCGGGGACAGAGTGAGCACGGGGAGGGGTCCCCTGCCAGGCCAGGAGCTCCTGGGGTGCCCTAGCAGCAGCAGGCAGGGCCTCTGCGAGCAATGCTGACCCCATGTCCTCCGCAGCTGCTGGCTGTCCCTGGAGGGAGGACTGCTCTACGCCTTCGTGGGACCGGCCGCAGCCGTGGTGCTGGTACCAACCTTCCCACATTGGGGTGTCCCAGCTATGCCCTCAGGGCTGCCTGCCACAAGGTGGGGGCGGGCAGGCTCTGCAGTCCCTTGCTGACCTTCCTGTCAGTTTGGAGGGAACAACAGCTTGACAGCAACCCCAGGACATCAGCGGGCACGGCTGCTGCACCTGCCAGGAAACCTGCAGACTGGGGGACCACTATGGGGGTGCACGGGTGGCTGACAGTCGAAGCGCACTGCGAGTCCTCCGCACAGCAGAGCTCAGGGACCCACAGGGACCTTCCTACCTGCTCCTGGGCTGAGCTTCGCAGCACGTCCCCTGGGCACGTGCAGGCAGGGCTCTTCCCTCAGCGCCTGTCCGCAGGGCTGCACCCCCGTTGGTTTGGGTCCTGGCGGAGTGTCACCAGGCAGCAAGATGCTCAGGGCCCCATCCCTAGATTAGTGGGGCACCACAGTGGCACACCTGGAAGCAGCCAGTGGGGGCCACCCTCTCTGGCAGGGCAGGGCTTGCTGGGAGCACCTGGGACTGGGGAGGAAGCGTGGAAGTGAGGAGCCCCAACTCACTGGCCCCTCACCCAGTGCCTGTGGTGGGAGGTGAGCGCTGTCCTCTCCGCTCTTGCTTTCCTGCAGTAGCCACTGCAGAAGCACTCCCGGGGGGCTCCCCCACCTCAGTCAGGCCTCAGAGGGGGTGGTGTCTGTTCCAGAACATTCTCTTTGGGAAGCCCAGGGCTGTGGAGCCGTCAGCTGCCTCTCTGTACCCCCAGCCTTGAGCTGCAGAGGGGTACCTGAGGCCAGCTGGGGCTGGGGACAGGAACTGGAACTCCCCACCCGGCAGACAGGGCACCCCCAGGGTGGGGGTCCTGTGCTGGCTGCTGTGGCTGGGCTACGGAGGGAATTAGGCAGTGCAATGCAAGCAGCTTGCCTGCTAGGGTGAGCCGTGCAGGCGGACCCCAGGCAGAGCCGGGACACGTTGGTAGGGCTGTTCTTGCCTACCACGAGGTGGGAGATGGAAGGAGCAGGGATGGTGAGGGGCGGGACAGGGGGCGTGTAGTCAGTGGGGCTCAGCTGTAGTCTGGCCTGCCCAGGTGTGGGGCCCGGGAGGTTGAGGGGCCGTTGGGTGGGCCCCACAGCCGCCTGTCTACCCGGCAGGTCAACATGGTGATTGGGATCCTGGTGTTCAACAAGCTTGTGTCCAAAGATGGCATCACCGACAAGAAGCTGAAAGAGCGGGCAGGGTAGGGCCTGGTGCCGCTGCGGCTCCTCCCCGTCCCGGCTCCCAGGGTGCCCCTGCCTAGCCCAGCACACTCTCAGGAGTCATGGGACCGGATGCTCTGGGAGACGCTGCTTCTGCTGGCTCCCCAGGGAGGTGGGAGGGGATGTGGGGCCAAGAGGCACGGTCTGCCCCTCCCCACTGGAGTCTTGCCATGTGACCCCATCTATGTGGGTCCCGGAGTGACCCCTGTCCTGGGACATTTGTGGTGGGAAGGGAGCTGGCAAGGTGTGGGGCCCACAAGGATGGGTGCTGGGGTGGGGGCTGACCCTGGTGCTCCGAGCATGCCTGCCTCACCTTCCCCCTGCCCGCTGCTCCATCTGTGTCCCGCGTGGGCCCCGCCCCCTCCCCTCTGTGCCAGTCTTGCTTGGTCATGGTCCCTGCCTTTCTGTCTGTCACTGTCTCTCTCTCGGCCCAGCACTTCCTGCTCTGCCAGGGCACCAGCTGGCCTGGCCGGGGCATCCTTATGTGGGGTCATGAGCCTGGTGCAATCTGTGGAGTGGGGAGCCCCTCCCAGGAGCCCCGCCTCTAGCAGGTGATCTAGCACACGGGATCACGCATCCACCGCAGTCCCGCCTGTGCCAGTGAGGCAGGGTCCATCTCTAGATTCCCCAAGGTCTAGGAAGTGGGTTGCTGGGACTGGGGCTCCCCAGTGCACCCATGGGTGCGCGGGCACAGGCACAGTGCACATGGTATAAACAGGAGTGAACACACAGCATGCAGGGTGCATGAACAGTGCCAGGGTACTGAGCACATGAGGGCACACAGAACACAAACATGGGTGGGGCAGACAGACACAGCACACAAGTGTATGTGGACACCGCAGGCGGGGGCACCCCATGTGCACCCAGGTATACGTGGGCGTCGACTCACAGGGTCAGTGGCATATGGTATAAAGCTGGGTGCGCACACACACACACATCTATTGCTGGGTGGCCACTGGCCAGTCCTGCCCCCACACAGGAGGGCTCATTTGGCCCACTTCCTTGCTGGTGCCCAGTGCCATGCCTGACCGGCAGGCTGAGCAGATCCCAGGGCAAGGAGTGTGCACTTGGCCGTTTCCAGAGCTGGGACCGTGAACATGGACATACTGACCTGGCACTGTCTGCCACCTCTGTGCCACCCCCTGATATCTGGCCTGGCTCCTGTAGGTGCAGGTGTGTGCTGGGCTTTGCCCCCCAGGCTCTGCTTCTGTTTCAGGAT
This sequence comes from Ochotona curzoniae, assembly GCF_017591425.1. Lineage (NCBI taxonomy): Eukaryota > Metazoa > Chordata > Mammalia > Lagomorpha > Ochotonidae > Ochotona > Ochotona curzoniae. The sequence continues at coordinate 803,820 of NW_024466421.1, forward strand.
TTGAACTTCACTTGCAGTCAGCTCCTCGGGTGCAGAGTCCTCCCCGCCACCTCCAACACCGCCAGTAACGCCATGTTAGTTCCCTGCCGCCATGGCCGGCTCCGTGGCCCCCCACTATCTCGCATTCTGCCTCTTCTTGATTTCCCCTCTCATCTCTTCCATGTCTGCCTCTGCCCAGTGCCGCCCCAGGCACCTGCCCTGCCCCAGGAGGGGGCCCTGGGCAGCGCGTGGGGAGTGGGACAGGGGCTGTGGCTCTGCTTCTGGACACTTCTGAATGGTTCTGGAGTCTTCCTCAGCTCCACCTCGAGCTGCGGGGGTTGGCCCAGGGGCCAGGGAGGGGTGAGGTCGGGTGGGGCCTGCTGGCCCCAGGGAAGGTGTGGCTTCCCTGTGTCTACACCTGACTGCATGGGTGTGGGTGTGACCACAGCTATGAACATGTGTGTCTGAGTGTACATGTGATGTGTGTGAGTGTATGAAAGGATAGCATGTGTGTGGTTCATGCCTGCAGGTGGTCACATTGATGAACATGTGTCTGCATCTGTGAGTGAGCACAGGTGAGCGTGTGTGTGTGTGACTGAATGGGTGAGCCTGTGTGTGTGACTGCACAGCTGAGACTGTGTGTGTGACTGAACATGTGAGCCTGTGTGTGTGTGTGTGACTGCACGGCTGAGCCTGTGTGTGTGTATGTGTGTCTGCATGGCTGAGCCTGTGTGTGTGTGTGTGTGTATGTGTGTGTGTGTCTGCATGGCTGAGCCTGTGTGTGTGTGTGTGTGTGTGTATGTGTGTCTGCATGGCTGAGCCTGTGTGTGTGTGTGTGTGTGTGTGTATGTGTGTGTGTGTGTCTGCATGGCTGAGCCTGTGTGTGTGTATGTGTGTGTGTGTCTGCATGGCTGAGCCTCTGTGTGTGTGTGTGACTGCACGGCTGAGCCTGTGTGTGTGTGTGTGTGTGTGTGTGTATGTGTGTCTGCATGGCTGAGCCTGTGTGTGTGTATGTGTGTGTGTGTGTGTGTGTGTGTGTGACTGCACGGCTGAGCCTGTGTGTGTGTATGTGTGTGTGTGTGTGTGTGTGTGTGTGTGAGTGTGACTGCACGGCTGAGCCTGTGTGTGTGTATGTGTGTGTATGTGTGTGTGTGTGAGTGTGTCTGCACGGCTGAGCCTGTGTGTGTGTGTGTGTGTGTGTGTGTGTGTGTGTGTGTGTGTGTGTGTGTGACTGCACGGCTGAGCCTGTGTGTGTGTGTGTGACTGCATGGCTGAGCCTGTGTGTGTGTGTGTGTGTGTGTGTGTGTGTGTGTGTGTGTGTGTCTGTGTGTGCAGATCATGTGGCAGCCACAGCATGGGGCTGTAGCAGCCAGGCTGGCGAGGTCGGCAGGGAGTTTGCTCACTCTAGGTGCCTTCTGCTGTGGGCAGTGCTGGGCGCTGTGAACTTGGGCATTGGGGCATCCTAGCCCTGCTCTGTGCAGAGCAGTGACTGTTCCTTGAACAGAAGGCTTTGGGGAAGCTGGCCACTAGGGGCCTCAGGAGAGAGGACAGCCTGCCTGGGCACCTGCAAGGGTGGGCGGGGCTTCCGCTGTGTCCCTGGGCTCCTGGGCTGGGCATCCTCAAGCTGCCACCACTGGCAGCCACAGAAGGCCAGGTTCTCCGTCTGGACCTACTTAGCCCAGCTCCCGGGGATGGCGGCTGCCATAGGAGCTACAGGATGGTCGCCCGGGGCAGGCAGGGATCCGGGTCTCACTCAGAGTGCCTTCCTTGGGAAAGCGGGGGACCATGCAGACCCTCTGCCTTGGCCGAAGACGGAGGTCCCGACTGGGAAGGGTGATGCTTGGAGGGGTGGTCTGCAGGTAGGCAGACCTCATAGCCGTTAGGGGAAGGGACTGTGGGCCCCATCCCAGGAGCCTGTGCCGGGCCTGGAGGAACTCTGCTTGAACTAAGCGACAGGCAGAGGAGAGGCAGTGGGGCTTGGGGGGGCGGGGAGCGAGTGGAAGGGTCAGCTGGTGGAAACCAAGGGTGGACAGCTCCCACTGGACTTTGTTGCTGCAGAAGCAGACCTGGGAGGGCACTTTGGGGGCAATGGGTGTGGTGTGGGTGGTGCCAAGGACAGAGGCAGAGTAGCTGCCCGGGACCTAACCTCAAGGTGACAGGGAAGAGCGGTGCCCAGATGCCAGCTATGTGTCAGGCACCTGCCGGTGCTGCCTCGTGCATACCAGTGGCAGTCGGAGGACTTCCTGGAGGAGAGAGTGGGACTGAGGGCGGACACAGCCCCAGAGCAAGAAACACCTGTCGTCGGTCTCTGTCCCTGCCCGTCTGTCTGCCCTCGCCTGTCTGTCCTGTCACCCCTTGCGGTTCCCTCCCCACCTCCCTGTGGCCATGTTGCCCTGTGCTGGGGGCGAGGGCCTCGTGGCCTCGCCAGCTCCCAGGACACGCTCAGGAGAGCCAGGAGACCAGCGTGGGCGGGGCAGCCCGGCCTGAGGGCAGGCCCGGCTGACGCGCTCCGTCCCCAGGGCCTCCCTCTGGAGCTCCTGCGTGGTGCTGCCGCTGCTGGCGCTGACCTGGATGTCGGCCGTGCTCGCCGTCACCGACCGCCGCTCCGCCCTCTTCCAGATCCTCTTTGCCGTCTTCGATTCCCTCGAGGGGTTCGTCATCGTCATGGTTCACTGCATCTTGCGGAGAGAGGTGCGTGGGCCTGCACCCTCCCAGCTCCTCAGCCCAACTTGTACCCCGTGGTCCTGGGACGGCCTGGGCACATGTTGGCACCGGCTGACGGCCATGGGCGGCACTTGGGGATGCTGTGCCAGCCAGAGCTGCTCAGGAGATGTGGGGAGGCTGCAGCATCACACGCATTGCTGCAGGAAGCCCCACGTGGGTGCCAGCCAGTCCCACAGGCATCGCTGGGCAGGAGGCCCCCAAGGATCCGCTGAGCGAGCTCCAGGCCAGACACGGGGCATGGGACAGGGGATGCAGGCCACCTCCGTGCCTACCCTGGTCCTGGTCAGAGAGCCAGGGTGCCCTCCCACCCTGTGACCCAATAGAAAGAACCTGTAGGCTTCTCTGGTGCCAGTGGCTCGGTGGCTGCCCACGGTGCTCTCTGTGCCTCAGATCAGCCGACTGGTGGCAGGGAAGAAGGGCCATGAGAGTGAGGGACTGGGGCACACAGGTGCCACCTGGCCACAGCTGTACAGGGCACCGCTGGGAAGCCCTCTGTGCTTGGTGCCCTTGTCCTCGAGCCTTGGCTCTGCCCACTGCCACCCCAGGGCCATCCCACAGCCTCGGCTTTGCCCATGGTGGCTACTCTGGGGCGCAGGGGGCAGCTGTGGCAGGGTCGGCCCTTGCTCTGGGTGCCCCTCATGACCGCTGCTCTCCCCAGGTCCAGGACGCCGTCAAGTGCCGTGTGGTGGACCGCCAGGAAGAGGGCAACGGGGACTCAGGGGGCTCCTTCCAGAACGGCCACGCGCAGCTCATGGTAGGACTGGGGGCTGCCCCACACTCTGGCCTCCGTGCTGCACCCCAGGTGCAGCTGGGGGAACTGAGGCTGGCCCAGGTCGTGGGCTCTGGCGCCCCTCGGGCCATGCCTAGCCACCCTCAGCCTCAGCCCAGGAGGCTTACCCAGTCCCGCCCTGTCCTACCTGGCTCACCTGGCCCCTGCACGCCTCCTGCCCCTCACCTGGGCCCCAGTGCTGGAGCTCCGCCCAGGAGCGGGCAGTGCCTGTCTTGCCTGATGCTGGGCCCACCCTGCCGGTTCCCAGCCTCCTTCCCTGGCAGCTAACCCATACTCTCCCCCTTGAACTCGGATCCTGACCAGGCCCTCCGCCTGTGTGCTAGATGGTCTGTTCCTCCCCAGGCCCAGGCCCTGTGCAACTGCCTGCCCCTGCCAGCCACCAGCCCCTGGGCCTCCAGTTAGACCATCATGGGGCATCTGCTGCCCCTGTGTTAGGGGCTGGGCAGGGCCTTGGCCTCCAACCCCAGGGCCTTGGTGAGCACCTGCAGTGGACATCTGTTTCATGTCAGTGTCTCCCTGTGCAAGTGAGCAGGGGCAGGGCCTTGGGTGCAGCTTCCCGTCCTCCAGGTCTCCTCCTGGCTCCACCCGCAGCCTGCGGGACGGCAGAGGGGGCCGGGTGCTGCCGGTGGGGGCTCACACACGCACACAGGCCCTCCCACTCAGGCAGCCCACGTACAGGTGTGCACACATACACGGAGGTACAAAGACATGCATGGATGGACACTGACACGCTGTACTGATAACGCCTATACACACCCACAGGCGTGGCACGCGTCCACAGTCACGCCCCCACACGTACTCCACGTGAACGCTTTGCACACTCACACGCATGCTTGCATCTCACTCGCACATACATGCTCACACGCCAACACACGTCCACCAACACAGGCACTCAGACACAGTGATATGCAAGCATGCACACACAGGCACTCACGCGCCAACAGCCATACACAAATCCCAGAACCTTGAAACGTGTCCACAAGCAAATGCACACTTACATTCATGCCGTGAATATGTCACACGTGCAGACAGGCCAGGGCACATGGCATGTGCCATGGACAGGCTGCCCCACCCTCATTGCGCCCGTGCACATGTTGCCCCAGCCACGGCTGCCCTGCCCTACCACGCCCGTGCACACGCTGCCCCAGCCACGGCTGCCCTGCCTCACCACGCCCGTGCACACGCTGCCCCAGCCACGGCTGCCCCACCCTCACCACGCCCGTGCACACGCTGCCCCAGCCACGGCTGCCCTGCCTCACCACGCCCTCTGCCTGTCTTGCAGACGGACTTCGAGAAGGATGTGGATCTGGCCTGTAGATCAGGTGAGCGCCCGACAGGTGAGAGTGACAGGGGGCCCGGGCCTGCCCTCCTGCTTCTTTCTCTTTCCCAGCGGCCGCGCTGTGTGCACTTGTGTCCTTGTCCCATCCCGCCTCGTAGCCCACCCACCACACCTGCCTCCCATGCACAGAGGAAACTTCTGGAACCCCTCCTTGGAGCCTGTGCCCAGCAGCAGCCCTGCTGGCCCAGCCATCCCTCACGGTCAGGGTCCTTGGGGCTCCCCAGCCCTCCCCGACTTCACTCCTGTGGTGGGGCTGCGAGGCTCTCATACGCTCACCCCTGCATGCCCCATCGTGTGTCGTGTTCGTGTCATTGTCATGGGGGTGAGGAGGGAGGGCCGGGAAGGGGACCTGCCTGGCAGCAAGTACGAAAAAGGACTCCACTGCTCAATGGGAAGAGCCACACTGTATGCTGCTGTTGCGGAGGGCTGGGAGTGCCCCGGTGTAGGCCCCTGCAGACCTCAGGGCTTCCTAGAGGAGTGACTGTGGGGTCGGGTGTGTGTGAGACAGAGCGTGCACAAGTGCCCCCAGACAGGGGTGCATGGCCCGCAGCGGAGGGGAGACCAGGCTGGGGAGGGACGTGATGGGGTGGGGGTATGTAAGGCCGGGGCCAGCCCAGGTGCTGGGCAACTGCCCTGCTTGTACGGAGCATGGTGTGTGGCCCCCTGTGCTGGGGTGGCAGGACTCTGGCATGGCAACATGTGTGTCCTGAGGTGGCTGTGACCCCTGGGTGTTGGGGGAAGATGGAACCTGACAAGGGTGGGGCCAGAGGCTGTGGAGGCTTTGGGGTCGGGCCGAGGGGACAGCCTGTATCCAGTGGGGGCTAGGCAGGTTGGCAGGAGGGAGGATGGGAGGTGGTCCTCAGGCAGAGCCCGGTGGAGGAGCCCAGGGCACCTCAGGCTGGGCTGTGTGCCTGCCATGCCCAGCTGCATCCAGCCCTTGAGGCGGCCAGGGGCTGCCCTGCATGGACCAGGGCTCTCCGGGTGCCTGCCGCAGCAGCACCTGGGGAGGCGGGGTGGGGCGCGGTCCACCCAGCAGTCTCTGATTGCGCCCGCCGCCCCCCGGCCCCACAGTGCTAAAGAAGGACATTGCCGCCTGCCGCACGGCCACCATCACGGGGACGCTCAAGCGGCCGTCACTGCCCGAGGAGGAGAAGCTGAAGCTGGCCCACGCCAAGGGGCCGCCCCCCAACTTCAACAGCCTGCCGGCCAACACCTCCAAGCTGCAGCTGCACGGCTCGCCCCACTACCCCAGCGGGCCGCTGCCCGACTTCCCCAGCCACTCGCTGACGCTCAAGAAGAGCAAGGCGCCCAAGTCCTCCTTTGCGGGGGACGGCGACATCTTCAAGAAGCTGGACTCGGAGCTGAGCCGGGCCCAGGAGAAGGCCCTGGACACCAGCTATGTGATCCTGCCCACGGCCACGGCCACCCTCAGGCCCAAGCCCAAGGAGGAGCCCAAATACAGCGTCACCATCGATCAGATGCCCCAGACGCGACTCATCCACCTTAGCATGGCGCCGGACAGCGGCTTCCCCACGCGCAGCCCGCCCGCGCGCGAGCCCCCGGAGGCGCCCCCCGCCCAGCCCCCGCCCCCGCCGCCCCCACCGCCCCCGCCGCCCCAGCAACCCCTGCCCCCACCGCCCGCCCTGGAGCCGGCACCCCCCAGCCTGGGGGAGCCGGGGGAGCCCGGGGCGGGCTCTGGGGCCAAGAGCGAAAACGTGGCCACCCTGTCCGCGAGCTCCCTGGAGGTGAGCGTGCCTGGGGCAGCGGCCCGGCGGGCTGGACTCCCCCGGGGCCTGCAGAGGGGCACTGGGGGGTGGTGTGGGGCGGGGGTCGCGCGCGTGGGGATGCAACCCTGCGACTCAGGCTGGGGAGCAGGTGAGCAAGGGGCAGGGCCTGGGCCTCGTGGCCCCAGCAGCCCGCGTTCTGCCCAGCCCCCTCTCCAAGGCCCAGCCTGGATCCGGAAGGGTGCGGGCAGGGGGTCCCGGGTCTCCCCAGCTCCCGCGCCACGGGACCCACCGCCCGCCACCCTCCTCCCCACAGCGGCGGAAATCGCGGTATGCAGAGCTGGACTTTGAGGTGGGTCCCGCAGCGCCTCCCCCGCCCCCGGCCCGGGGAGCAGGGCCAGCCCCCCACTCCCCGCTCAGGCCCACTGCCTCCCCTCCCCTAGAAAGTCATGCACACTCGGAAGCGACACCAGGACATGTTCCAGGACTTGAACCGGAAGCTGCAGCACACGGTCGAGAAGGAGAAGGAGGCGCTGGGCGCGGACGGCAAGGTCGGGGCGCGGGGAGGGGCCCCGGGCCGGGTGGCCCCCCGCACCTCCGCCGTCCCGCGGCCCGCCAGGCCCGGAGGGGGCGGGCGAGGGAGGCCGGGCGGCCCCGGCGGGGGCGTGCAGGCTGGCCCCGGCCCCCTTGATTCGCGTCCTCTTCCCGCCGGCCCCTCGGCCCAGCAGCCGGAGAAGCAGCAGACGCCCAACAAGCGGCCGTGGGAGAGCCTGCGGAAGGCCCACGGCGCGCCGGCCTGGGGCAAGGAGCTGGAGCCGCTGCCGCCGCCGGCGCCGCTGGAGCTGCGCAGCGTCGAGTGGGAGAAGGCGGGCGCCACCATCCCGCTCGTGGGCCAGGACATCATCGACCTCCAGACGGAGGTGTGAGCCGCACGCACGCGGGTGCGGGCCGGCGGGAAGGCCGCCACTGGCGCCGGCGGGGTGGCGGGCCGGGCCCCGCGCGCACCCCACGCACCCCGCCTGCGGGCCACCCCACCGGGCGCACCCCGCCACCGGCGCACCTCGCCACCGGCGCACCCCGCCTGCGGGCCACCCCACCGGGCGCACCCCGCCACCGGCGCACCTCGCCTCCGCGCCCGCGGCCAGGCCGAGGCCCGGGGCTGGCGCCAGAGCCAGACGACGGACAGGAGGCGGCCACGGGGCTGCCCGCGCGTCCAGCCCCCGGCGGGCGGCCGCAGGGCCAGCGCACAGCCCGGACGCCGCGGCCCGCTGGCCTGGCCCCGTTTTTTAGCGACACCCCTAACCCCCGGGAAAGCAGCCAGCTCCCCCACTCCCTTCCAGGGCCCCCGGGCCCCCCAGACCAAGGTGGAGAGCCCGGGCAGGACTAAGCCCACTCCGGGAAGAAGCCGCGTGGGGAATCTATTTTTTCTCTCCTTTTCTTTTCTTCAATAAAAAGAATTAAAAACCCAGGGCTGTGTTGATCCTGACCGTGCAGGAAGTCTGTGGGCCAGCAGGGGGCGCCCCATCCTCAGCCCACGATCTGAGGAGCCTGGTGTCCTGCTGCCCCACGTGTGGCAGGGCCGACTCAGCCCCATGAGGCAGTGGAGACTGTGGGGACCCAGCTTTGAGGGGGATATCTGTGAGGATTAGGGCTGTCCGTGAAGAGGAGGATGGAGTGAGGGTTGGGGAGTGGCTGTGAAGGTGGGTGTATGACACAGACCCCCACCCCCAAGACGTGGCCTCTCCACAAAGCAGCAAGCCCACAGGCAGCAAGCCCACTCTTCAGCCCCTTCTGAGGTCCCAAGTGCCCCCAGGCACTGGGGGCCAGGAGAGGGTCCCTGGCCACCATGTGTAGGAGTGAGGGCTCAGGGCTCAGTAGAGGCCCGCACAGCTGGGTCCTCACCATCCCAGGCTTGAAGCAGCATCTGCCCTGTTTAGATCCAAGGTGAAGCTGAGACACCCCCCCCCCCCGCTCCTCTACCAACCTTCCCCTTGCCATCACACGCAACACCTGGGCTGAGTGAGGCCCGTCTGTGATTGGCTTGAATCTAGTGAGGTGAGGGGTGAGGTGGTGGTGAGTCTGCATAGAGCTGGAAACATGGATGGTGATGATGGTGGTGATGGTGATGGTGGTGATGATGGTTCTGGTAGTCATGATGATGTTGGTGCTGATATGGTGTTTGGTGGTGATGTTGGTGATGGTTAGGGCCCTGTCTCTCTGGGCTTGTTAATTACTATCTTGCTCAGTGACCAGTAGGTGGCGCTAGGACCCAAAGTGATGGCAGGGATGGAGGGCATCATGGGCCCGGCACTGGCAAGTGGCCAGCACTCAAATACGGTTTGTGATCATGCCAAGGCCCCCAGCCGCCACCTTGCACATGCGACCTGGAGGCCCTGACCCAGCTAGACTGGCCATGTTCACCTTAGTGCAGAGGGTGCCCCTGTGAGCATGTGGCTTGGCCACGGTCTGATAGCTTCCACAAGCTCCCTGCTGTGTCCCTGACTCTCAGGGACCCTGATACCTGCAGGCCTGGACAGGGCTGGGGCTGCCCATCCCCCAGCTGTGACAGGAGGCCAAGTCAACCTCCCCGGGAACTGCCATGAGCAACTGACCCCCACAGCACACAGCAGGGGCCAAGGGTTTACAGCTTCAAATGGGGTGACCACTGTGCAGGCAAGGAAGTGGTTCCCTGCCTCTCCTCCTCTCCTGCCTGCAGTACCCCAGTACCCAAGTTACAGGAAAATACATGACCGGTGTGAGCAGGGCAGTGGGTGTGAGCAGGGCAGTGGGTGTGAGCAGGACAGTGGGTATGAGCAGGGCAGCGGGTGCGAGCAGGGCAGCGGGTGTGAACAGGGTAGTGGGTGTGAGCAGGGCAGTGAGTGTGAGCAGGGCAGTGGGTGTGAGCAGGGCAGTGGGTGTGAGCAGGGCAGTGAGTGTGAGCAGGGCACCTCCTGTGCAGTGGCCTCTCCTGCATGCATCCTGCTCGCTGGGCTGGAAACGAGGCAGAGCAGAAAGAGTCCTGCCCAGGGCTGCGGTGACGTGTTGTCTGTGCTGATGCTGACCGTGCCCTTGTCCCTCACACAGTGGGGTCACTCTTCCTGCCTTCCACTCCTTCCTTGTGGCCCCAGAACCAGCCAGGTCACCACAGTGATATTCCTTGTGCCCCTCAATCTTCTTGCACTGCCAATATGAGGACAACCCTACACCCGCAGCATGTTGCAGGAGAAACTGAGACCCCTCCTCTGCCAACCTTCCCCTTGCCATCTCACACGACACCTGGGCTGAGTGAGGCCCGTCTGTGATTGGCTTGAATCTAGTGAGGGTGAGGTGGTGGTGAGTCTGCATAGAGCTGGAAACATGGATGATGATAGTGATGGTGATGATGGTGGTAATGGTGATGATGATGGTGATGGTGGTGATGGTGATGGTGATGGTGGTGATGGTGATGGTGATGATAGTGATGGTGATGGTGGTGATGATGGTGATGGTGGTGATGGTGGTGATGGTGATGGTGGTGATGGTGGTGATGGTGGTGATGGTGATGGTGGTGATGATGGTGATGGTGGTGATGGTGATGATAGTGATGATGGTGGTGATGATGGTGATGGTAGTGATGGTGATGGTGGTGATGATGGTGATGGTGGTGATGGTGATGATGGTGATGATGGTGATGGTGATGATAGTGATGGTGGTGATGGTGGTGATGGTGATGATGGTGATGGTGGTGATGGTGGTGATGGTGATGGTGGTGATGGTGGTGATGATGGTGATGGTGATGATGGTGATGGTGGTGATGGTGATGGTGGTGATGATGGTGATGGTGGTGATGGTGATGGTGGTGATGATGGTGATGGTGATGGTGATGATGGTGATGGTGATGGTGGTGATGGTGGTGATGATGATGAAGGTGATGGTGATGATGGTGATGGTGGTGATGGTGATGATGGTGATGGTGGTGATGGTGATGATGGTGATGGTGGTGATGGTGATGATGGTGATGGTGGTGATGGTGGTGATGGTGATGGTGATGGTGGTGATGATGATGGTGATGATGATGGTGATGGTGGTGATGGTGGTGATGGTGATGGTGATGGTGGTGATGGTGGTGATGATGGTGATGGTGATGGTGATGATGGTGATGGTGGTGATGGTGGTGGTGGTGATGATGGTGATGGTGGTGATGGTGATGATGGTGATGGTGGTGATGGTGGTGATGGTGGTGATGGTGATGGTGATGGTGGTGATGATGATGGTGATGATGGTGATGGTGATGGTGGTGATGGTGGTGATGATAGTGATGGTGATGGTGGTGATGATGATGGTGATGGAGAGTGATTTAGGCCTTGCAATGCCCAAGGCCACTGTGGTCTTCTTTTCCAAAGGCAGTGCCGGTGACATGGGGCAGGGTCTTGCAGCTCAGGGTGACCTCACTGCTGCAGCTGCAGTGCCTGGCAGATGGGAGGAAGGAAGGATACCCCAACACAATGATGAGACTGAGTCACCAGGCGGAGCTGGCAGCAACCGAGCCTGACACCCACACCCACGCACTTTGGACCCGGAAGAAGTGCCCTCCTGACTTCCTCTGCCAGCACCTCAGGTCCCACACAGTAGGTGAAGGCCCAGGAAGGACCTCACCTGGCTCAGGGTTTTGGCACCTCCAGCAGTGCCCTGCAGTGGCCTCTTAATCTTCCTGCTGTCTGGAAGGTCTTCCTGCAGCCCTGCCCATCTGAGGGCAGAAGTGAGGGTTCCTGTTCTCCACTCAGCCCCTGCACCAAACTGACCACCCCTCACCATTGTCAGTGCCATTCATGGCCACCCTGCAAGGTTGCCCGCTGCCTCTGCCCTCTCCTGGCCTCTGTCCAGTGCCCTGCCCCACACACCCAGATCCCACTTCCCATGTACTGGCTCCAGAGCCTTCCAGTAGCCGGCAGTGCCCTCATCAGCAGTGCCCCACCCCGGGGCCAGCCCTCACAACCTCTTGTCTGGTGAGGACAGGCAGCTGGAGTCTCACCGGCCACCCCATCCTCGCCAGGTGCAGGGGTCGTGTGATGAGCTAGTTCGGTGTGAGCAGACTAACATGCAGTGAGTTGGGCCCTGGTCTGCACCGAGCAGTTTCATGGACTTGATGGAGTAGCATCCAGACTCTTAAGAGCATTGATGGGGGCTGGAACTTAGGCTGGCTGTACCCCACTCTATACCCCACACACTCCCTTGGTCCTGCAGGGCACCCCCACCTGCCACCTGTACCACAGAGACCTAGCTCTAGCCCCGGACCCCAGCAGGCAGCGAGGGACCCCCAGGAAGGTGAGACCTTCCTAGATCAGGGTCATTCACCCCAGAATAGTGCCTGTGCTGGCGTTGGTTGCCAGGGCCCTGCAGGCAGGGAGGGGCCCAGCCTGGCTCCTGCCAGGCCCTCAGAATAGGTGGCACAGAGGAGCTCGTGTGAGCCGTTGCCAGTTACTGCAGGGTGACAATGAACATGCGGCCCCGGCCCCCTCCACTCACTCGGCTCCAGGTTGGGGAGCCAGCACCAGGCCTGCCAGGGGGTAGTGGTGGCCTGCGTGAAGACCCCTATGGATGTTCCAATCTGAACTGGTGAACTGCATGGCCCCTTGGAGCAAGCACATGGTGCCCCGCCCCCGGCTGGCTCCACCCGCGCCCAGCCTCCCCATGGCCACAGCTGTCCCGGAAGGCAGAGGAGGTGTTGCTGGGTTCAATATGGCTCTTGGGAATGCCATATGGATGGGCCCAGGCGGCGGGGCGGGGGAGGAGCCGGAATTCCTGGTCCTTCCGGGCCAGAGCTGTGAGGCTCTGCAGCCAGGGGGAGGGGGCCCAGGGGTTCAGGCAACCCCCCACGCCACTCCTCTCTGCTTCCTCTGGCTTTATCAGCCCCCAGCCCCTGTGAGGTCCCGGCATCTGAGGGCCTCCGTCCTGGTTTCTGGCATGTTGACTGGGTGGGGACAGAGAGCTCCTGAGGGTCAGGAAGCAGGTGCTGAGAGCGGAGCCCCCGCCCCTTGTCTCCTGGGGTCAGGGCCTCGGCTGAGCCTGGGCTACTGAGCAGCCTGGCTTGGATGCACTGCCTGCAGGAGCGACCCTGAGCTGCAGTCACAGCTTCTCCCTCACAGGCCACCTTCCCCTGCCTGCAGCTGTACCAGGACACGCCGGGAACGCCCTGTTGGTGAAGCAGCAGTGGTCAGGAGGTTAGCGCACAAAGGGGTGAGTTCCAGGTCGGACTGTGGGTCCTAGAGCTGAGGACAGGGTACCCACCAACAGGCCCAGGCCTTAGTCCTCTCGGAAGGCCAAGCTAAAAAGAGACAGAACCAGAAAGAGGTATTCCATCCACTGATTCGCTCTAGAGAGCCACAATGGCCGGAGCTGGACCAGGCTGAAGCCAGGAGCTTCTTCTAGGTCTCAGACATAGGTGCAAGGGCCCAAGCACTTGGGCCATCCTCTACTGTTTTCCCGGCTACGTTAGTGGGGACCTGGTTGGGAAGCGGAGCAGCCAGGACTCGCCGGTGCCCATCTGGGATGCCAGTGCTGCAGGCAGTGGTTTTACTTGCCACATCGCGGCTGGGCTCTGAGTCCCTATAGTCTTGACACGGTGGGCATTGTCATCGGGGAGGCTCCTGGGAAGGGGGCACCCAGAAAGGGCCTGACGGGATGGGGAGACGTGGCTGGCGCTGCTGGCTGCCCCCTGAGGCACAGGATGGCAGGCGGCTGCCCTAGAAGCTCTGACCCCAGCTAGGCACCCACACACGGAATGGCTGTCATGCTGCAGTCCTGGCCAGAGGCTGGGGAGCAGAACAAGGGGAAGGAGCCGGGCTGGCCTGTGGGTGGGCTGGGCTGGGTGTGAGTCCCTTCCCCCAGGACTCCTGGGGCTGGGCTCTTGTCTCTCTCCTGCTGCGCTTTCCCCTCCTCCGGGTCTTCCTGCAGCACCCAGGGTGGCTCCTGGTAGCGTTCATTGCTACAAACCAAAAAAAGCCAGATGCAGCCGGTCTCACAGGAGGTTTTTATTCCAGTAAGAAAGGTGGCTGTGGAGAAGAGGGAGAGGGGGAGAGAGACAGCCCAGGACCACCTCCACATGGCGGGGTGATCATGTGAGGGACGCAGCCGCCCAGGGTGTGCAGCCTGGGCTTTGGGGAGGGAGGGAAGGTAGCAGCCCCTCGGTTTGTGCATGCTTGTGGCTGAGCCCTGTCATCATGGCAGGTGTTGATCTGCGCACACTCGGCAGTGGAAACATTTCTGGATGGGAATGTCTGCTTGACCTCGGCAAGGACAGCACCGAGGCGGGTCAAGCTTCCTTCTGTTTGTGGCCGGAGGGAGGTGGGGAGGAGGGCGCTGGGACTCGGCCTGCTGCTTGGCGTTCCAATGCTACCAGGTGTTCCTGGCTTGTGATGCACTCAGCTCCTTCAGGGGTCACTTGTGCTCTGCCTAACAGCCCCTGGTCGCGGCTTTCTCTCGGTCGCTGGGGCCGCTGGGCCCCTGAGCCCCTGGGCACTCCTCCCAGCTTTCAAGTGTATCAGGACCACCACGCATGTTTTAAGCATTCCCACGTGTTCTAGTCGCCGAGTCACAGCGTGTCGTGTCCCAGGTGTGACGCACCTCCTTGACAAGAGCCTGAGGGCGCCTTGGCTTCCGTAAGCCACGCAGAGAACCAGCTCCGCCTGAACTGGGGGCCGAACCCAGAGCGACAGTACATGGTTAGCAACATGCTGCCTGGACCTAAGCTGGCCCAGTGGGGGGAGAGGGAGAGAAAGAGCGAGACAGAAGGAGAAAGAGGGAGACGGGGAAGGAGATGGAGAGAGAGAAGGAGAGACAGGAAGAGAGGGAGAGAGGGAGTGGTCTTCGACCCACTGATCACTTCCCAAATGGCTACAACAGCCGGGGCTGGCCAGACACAGGCCAGGCCAGGAGCTTGTTCTGCTGCTTTCCCACGAAGGTAAGCAGGCCGCAGGACAGGAAGTAGAGCAGACAGCATGCAGGTGCCGCAGGCGGTGGTCTTCACGGGCTGCGCCATGGTGCCAACGCCCACTGCACATCTTGACATAGCCATGTCACAACAGTCCACCTGGCTCGACTTCGGTAAACGCCCCCTCGACAGCAAGAGACAACTCCACAGAAGTCTGAGGAAATAGAATTCCAAGTTCATTTTGATGGAAAAACTTCTTTTTAAAATTTTTATTGGAAAGTCGGATATACACTGGTTCACTCCCCAAGTGGCCACGATGGCCAGAGCTGAGCCGATCTAAAGCCAGGAGCCAGGGGCTTCTTTCAGGCCCAAGCACGTGGGCCGTGTTCTGTTGCTCTCCCACTCCACAAACAGGGATCTGGATGGGAAGTGGGGCAACTGGGACACGAGCCAGAGTCCAAGTGGAATATCGGTGCTGCAAAGTGAAGGATTAGCCAGTTGAACCATCACATTGGGCTCATGGTAGAAAACTTTGAAACCCACGCAAAGTTCCTCAGAAAGTTCACTGCGCACAACGATTGGAAATAAGCTCAGATCCCAGACTGGCTGTTGGCCATGCAACTACTCAGCACCTCTGAGCTACAGTGTGGCTACCCCCAGAGCCTGGTGTCTCCTGGCCTGGTGTGACTCCCTGCGCCCCTGGGGGTGTGTTCTCCTGGCCTGAGGCCTGCCCTCCTGGGCTGGTGTGACTCCCTGTACCCCTGAGGGTGCGTCCTCCTGACCTGAGGCCTGCCCCCCCCCCCGGCCGGGGCGGGACCCCCTGGCACGTCAGCGCTCTGCACCTGCTCTACATTTTTGACCTGTTACTCTCTTGTTTTTTCTTCCTTTTGTTTTATAAAGTCACCTGTGGCTGATTTTTTTTCTTAAAGATTTATTTATTTTTATTAGAAACTCAGATATGTAGAGACAAAGAAAAGAGACAGAGAGGAAGATCTTCCATCCAATGATTCACTCCCCAAGCAGCCTCAACAGCTGCTGGAACTGAGCCAATCTGAAGCCAGGAGCCCGGACCCTCCTCTGGGTCTCCACACGGTTGCAAGATTCCAAGGCTTTGGCCGTCCTTGACTGCTTTCCCAGGCCACAGGCAGGGAGCTGGATGGAAAGCAGGGCCACCTGGATTAGAAACGGTGCCCATATGGGATCCCAGAGCTTCAAGTCGAGGACTTAGGCACAAGGCTATCACGCTGGGCCCCCTCTGCTACTTTCTAAAGGGATTCTAAATGTTTTCCAAACATTTGTTTCTAACCTACTCGATCTTAAGGGGTGGAGACGGCCCAGCCTAGCTGTGTACCTGCCAGCCAAGGCAGCACCATGCCGCTCCGTGCTCAGCACTCCTGGGTTCAGCTGCGTGTCCCAGCTCCAGCCCTGGGTCCCCGCGATGCACAGACCATGACACTTAGCACCGAGCGCTGGTGACAGCACGCCCCCACACGTCTGCCCAGCCTGTCCCCAGCAAAGGAGTGCTTTTGTGAGTGCCCCCTTGCCCCGTGGTGGCTTCAGGCCAACAGGAAGGTGGCCAGTGCCCCCTCCAGCCAGTGTCGTTCGCAGCAGTGCAGTCATCCCAGGACATGCTGTGTTCCACCAGCTCGGCAGCTCCTTCCGTCTGCTTGTGTGCACGTCTGATCTGTTGTCTTATCTGGTGTGGCTTATTTTAATTAAACATATGCAGCCAGAAGCGTATCACAGAGTACATGCAGTTATGCACAGCCATATTTCTCTGGCCCTGGTGGCTAAGTTAAAGTGTGCACCTGTTGCAGTCAACTTGATTGAGGAGTCTCTTATGTAAGACCCGCCAACATAAAGGGTTCAATGAATTGAGCCAAATGCATGCACTGGGCACCAAGCCCAGGACAGGACCTGCGTCCCGCCACGTCCCCCTGTGGCCTCTCCGAGCAAACGCCGCCTTCACCCCCTGGCAACTGCTCCTCTTCCTCCTGCCTCTTCCTCCTCCTCCCAAATGCCGTGCAGATGGGCTCTTGCCGCACGTGGCCGCCTGAGAACAGCTCCGGGTCCCCAGTACCCGGCAGCACACACCCTCTCCGAGAAACAGAAGAGGCGACCAAACACCAAGCGTGCAAGCGGCCCCACTGGCGGGGACCCTGGGATCCCAGGGGAGGGGTGGGGACCACTTCAGCCTCCACCGTCACACAGTCACGAGCAGAGGTGGGGACTTTGCCCTGGCCCTGGGGGCGGGGCACAAGCCCCTTCGCTGCCTCCTCTCCGGGCTGCTGCCGGTGCTGTTGGCACCCGAGCTGCTCCAGCCCCGTCCACTGGGATGGGAGCCACCAGGAACATTCCTCTCTGGGGTCTGGTGAAGTTTATGCATTTCTTGGGGCAAGACCCTCTGGTGGGGTCGGGGGGCATGGCTCTTATTTCACCAGTGCAACCTTTGGGGGTCACAGCCCAGGAGCAGGGAGCCCCAGGGCTGGAGGCAGCTCGGTGTGGTGTGCTGGGGTGCAGGAATGGCCAGGGTGGGTCAGGAGGAAGAGAGAACAGCCAGCAAAACCTGACTCAAACATGGCCCCGTCTGGAGTGCCACTCAGATGCCGCCCTGGCCTCCGCCTCTCGGGTCTGCTGCCCTCACCCTTGCACCCTTAGCACAAGCTGCCTGGGTCTGGGGGAGACACACCCCGGCTCACGGCTGGCCGGCCGAGATTGCTGGTGTACCCCCTGGCTCAGCCTTCCAGCCGCTGCGTCTCAGTTCTCCCAGAGGGGTCTGCTCTTGGCGGGAGTCTGCTTTGACCCTGGAGGACTGGCTCTGGGTCCCTTCTTGGCTAGGCTAGGGTCACAACTTTCCCCTCGATTCCCTTAGTCCGGAGGCTTGTCCTTCCGCGGGCTAGGCTGTGGGGCGTGCGGGTACAGTGTGAGCCTTCACGTTGCCGAGCTTGCTGAAGGTGGACAAATCTGCCGCCATCCCAGCCGTCTTTGTCATGCCTCGTTCCCGTTCCCCTGCCTGACTTGGAGATGCTGTTGTTTCGGGCACAGCAGCCTGACGCCGGCACCTTCTGCTGTGGATTGATTTTGGTTGTTTGCATCTTGAGTTTTGTCTGCTAAATTTGAAACTCGCCAGCCATCTGGCTTGCCTTTTCTGCCACCGTAGTCTTCCTCCCTTCCTTGGGGCCCTGAAGCTGTGTCGGGCACAGGCACTGCCCTGGTCCCTGGGGCTCTGCTGGCCTCATCAGCCTTCTATGCTGGTTGGTGAACACTGGGATGGCCCCTAAAGATTTGCTCTCGGCCCGGCACGATAGCATAGTGGTTAAAGTCCTCGCCTTGCATGCATCAGGATCCCATATGGTCGCTGGTTCTAATCCCAGCGGCCCTGTTTCCCATCCAGCTCCCTGCTTGTGGCCTGGGAAAGCAGTCAAGGATGGCTTGGGACCTGGCACCCGTGTGGGAGACCCGGAAGAGCTCCTGGCTCCTGGCTTTGGATCAGCACAGCACCAGCTGTTGCGGTCACTTGGGGAGTGAACCATCAGACAGATATCTGCCTTTCCAATAAAAATAAACTTAAAACAAGCATTTGCTCTCAATCTTGTGGTTTTCTCCCGTCCGCCGCGCCGCGCTGCGCTGGGACGGCTTTGCGAATGTTTCTTGTATTTTTCAGTGTGAGACTTTGGTTTCTCTTACAGTTGCCGCCTGGCTTTGTGTTTAGGGGCTGGTGGCATGCACCGTCTTGACTCTGGCACTTCCTGTTGGCACACAGACTCCACTGCCAGCTGTCCCACCTGAGTCAGAGCTCCCTGCTGGCACACCAGGGAAGGCAGAGGGGGACAGCTGTCATACCCCGGCCCTGCTGCCCGTGTGGGAGACCTGGAACTCATGGCTCCTGGCTCAGGCCAGCCCTGGCTGGCTGGTGCGGCATCTGGGAGTGGTCCAATGGATGGACGGTTCTCTCTCTGTTCTTGCCTCTGGAACTTTCACTTCCAAATAGATCAACCTTTTGTGTGTACTGGACCTATGTCCCTGACCACACGTGTGTGCTGGACCTATGCCCCTGACCACACGTGTGTGCTGGAGATGTTTTCTGTCCTTCCTTCCCCAAACCAAGCCTGCTGCTGACTCACAGGCCTCTAAAGAGCTCAAACCGATTTCCCCCTACCCCGCGGTGCTTTGGATATTGTATCGAAAGACCCGGCAGTGAATCCAGGGCCCCCTAGGTTTTCTCCTGTACTGTCTTGTGGTGGTTCAGACACATTTGGAGTGAGCTGCAGAATCCCTGGGGATGGCGCTCTAACCCCGAGGTCATGTGTCATGTGTCCATGCAGCTGCTGGGACGAGAGCCAGCTTCCCAGTCTGATGTTCAAGCTCCGTGTCCCTTCACCAGCCTCGCACGACTAGCACGTGTTCCACGGGGACATCCTAGTTTTCTGTCCACTGCGTGGCTGCAGCAGCAGTTTCAGGGGCGTGGACACCCGCCCTAGCTGTGTCGTCTGCATCCACATGGTTTGCTGGCATTGCAGGCGAGGGCTTAGCCTGAAAGGCCAGCGCATGTGCGTGGTGGGCCTGGCCCATCTGCGTCTGTCACCACTTTGGAGGGCTCCCCGTGCAGTGCCCTCCTCCTTGTCCTGGCTCTGTGCCCAGGCGTTCCTGGCCTCGTCAAGGTTTACCATTCCTGTTGCTGCCAGGTAAAGATTCCCATTTGTTTTTAAATCTGCCTGATTTTGGCATTTTTTTATCTTTCTTTACTTTTTATATAAAATTGATAGAATTTGTTTTTAAATTCTTGCTTTTTGTTTATGTTAAAGTCAGAAACACAGAGCTAGATCTCAATCTAGCCACTGGGTGGCCGCCCAGGGGGCATCACAGCCCGGAGTGGGCACCAAGAGCTGTCCAGGGGGCACCACAGCCTGGGAGTGCCAGGAGGAAGCCCCGTGCCCAGGGTCTCCTGGGCGGGCACCCTGGCCCGGAGCGCTGGAGCCGTCACCGCTAGCAAGTTTGTGTGGCTTCTCCACCAGCTTGCTTCCCTTTGCCACCAGCCCACATGCCAGGGAAAGGGTGAGGCTTGTGCACGGGGGGCCTGAGGGGGAGTAACATCCGGCAGGGGAGGGGACGGAGGGGAGAGAGCTCACCTTGCAGCCGCCCAGTGCTTCCCGCTGCAAGAGCCTGTGTACACTCAGCTTCCCCGGGGGACCCTGCAGAGCCCTGTGCCCAGGCTGGCAGCATTGAGCTCTGAGACTCTGAAGCGAAGTCAGCCCTTCCCCTCAGCAGACCCTCCAGCAACACCCCAACCCTTCTCAGACCCTCAGCCAGACCAGGGCCCAGCTCTCATCTCTGCCAAGCCGCCCAACCGGCCTGCCGTCTGCACCTCACTCCACCCAGCTGAAGGACGGGCCTCGCTCTCACAGCTCGTCTGAGGGGGCCCTGCCCCACATCTTGCTCCCCCAGGACTGTCTTAATTCTTCCACCAAGATTCTGTCACCCCCCATCTCTGCCTGCATATGCAGGGCTGGCAGGACGGTGACCACTTCCTCCAGGTCACTGCCCCGTGACCCTCGTGGAGCCCCCACCCAGCACAGCCTGGAGCTCCCTGCTCTACTTGGGCGTGGCACCATCTGGCACCTATGCCTGTGTTCCCATTGCTGTGACAAGATGCCCACGGCTAGGGGGCCTGTGAGGAGGTCTCAGGCAGGAGTGTCCACTGCCGGACCACGCCCCTTTAAGGAGTCTGCCCCATCTCCGATACCTAACGCCCCCAACAGCAGCCACCACCTCCAGGGTCCCAACCAGAGCCACGCCTCCAGCTTCGGGCCAGCACCTGAGGTTTCCTGGATCCCCTGCGAGCTTTTCTGTTCCACAGCCAGCGTCTGTGGGTGTCAGAGCCAATGCCACCCTAAGAAGCAGGCTGAGGGCTGAGCCCACCGCGAGGGCACTCACTGGGGCCAGCCAGACTAGGGCGGGGCTGCCCAGGGCCAGTGGGAAGTCCTGGGAGCCCCGCCCAGCGGCCCAGAACCTGTGACCCGGCTTCCCCAGCTGCACCTGGAGGCCAGTGCGAACTCTGTCATATTTAATAGAATTAGGTAAAAAAGCACGCGCCCACTGCCCACCCCGCGAGCCGAGGCTGGCTCAGGGCACGTTGCGGGCCAGCTCCGTGACGTCCTCCAGGAAATTCCGGTAGAACCTGCGGCACGCCAAGTCTCTGTCCTCCCTCAGGGGCTCGAAGCCTGCAGCACAGACGCCCTGTGAGGGCCTGCGCAGCCTGTCCTGGGCTCCCAGCTGCCCCATCTGAGGCCAGGAGAGGCAGGACCGCCGCTCAGGCGGTGCAGGCCGCGAGCCCCACGCACATTTCTTGACGAGTGACAGGTCGCCCTTCCTCAGATAGAAGCAGAGCTCTGTGAGGTAGTCCTGCAGCAGGGCACCTGCAGGTTGGACGGCAGGGGCAGAGCCACCACTGAGGCTGCGACTCTGAGGTAGCTGGCCACGGCTCAGGGGCGCAGCCACTCTGGCCGGCAGGCCCTTTGTAGCACGCTCGGAGACATGATTGTGGCAGAGGTTTGGGGCGCAAGCAGCCGGGGGACAGGGGCTGGTGCCTACCGATGAACTTCATGGCGGCCAGCTTTAAGGGCCTGTGTGGGCTCCCCAGGTAGGTCAGGGCCTGCAGGAGGAACTGGTGGTACTTGCCAAAGTTGCTTTCCACCTGCAGGCACACAAGGCCAGGCTGGAGCCAGCTCGTGCACCAGGCCTGGCCATGGGCAGCCACGCTCAGCCTGGGGCTTGGGCCCTAGGAGCCGGCTCTATCACGGGCCCAGCCCACCCTGCCTCCGGGACTGGCCAGCACCCTGCGGGGCAGGGGTGGAGGAGAGGGGGTTTGGAGATGTGGTGCAGCCGCTCGGGAGGACCGAGTTCCAGCGAGGCCCGTCCCACCGGGGGGGCCCACACCTTACCACATATACAAAGACATCGTTTTCGGCACCCAGCCCGTGACCCCACGCCAGCTTGCCAAACAGCTCCTTCCGGAACTCCCACTTGAGCAGGACGGCACAGCGCAGGAACGTGGACTTGCACTTCTGCAGGCCAGCACAGGGGACACTCACACGGGGGCCCCTAGGCAGCTGGCCGGAAGGGCACTCGGGGCCCTGCCTGTGCCTCCTGAGAAAGCCGAGACGCCACCTGGTGCCTTGTTCTCGCTCGTGGGACACGTCTCGCCAGCAGCCATCTTAGCTCCCCCAGGCTTCCTCCCAACCCAGCGACAGGCCATATGCCGCCCTCAAGAGCCCCGGCCTCTGGTCTCAAGACTCCTACAGGCATTGTCTGCCCTGGGCTGCATGTGGGCTCCTCTAATCCCGACCCCCAGGACTTCAGGGTATAAAAGTGCTTAAGGTATGGGACCCTCAAAGAGCTGGAGATGATGTGCCGCCCCCCACAACCCACCACCACACAGATGACCTCATGAGGATACAGAGGCCACTTCACCCTGTCCTATGATCTCCAGGATGGAGAACGGAGACCACAACCTGGGGTCAGGGTCATGGCCCCTGCTAGACTACAGCCACTATGCCCACGCCTGGCTGCTCCCTGCTTGGCTGGGCCAGGGACACTGTGCCACCCACTTCTCATCTCCAAAGCCCTCAGTCCCCTCTCTCCTGGGCCACCCTGCCTGGGGCCCTGAGGCAGCGCTCTGCCCCCGGCCTCCACGCCAGGTTCTGCCCACGGCAGGTGTTACATGAATGGGCCATCTGAGCTCAGCCAGCCTTACTCCCCTGCCTCTCTCCAGGGGAGTAGCTTAGCATCCTGATAGCTCAACCTGACCCTGGAGTTTCTGGGGTCCGGATCCAAATGGGTCTCCCACAGCGGCCGACTTTGGTGCCCCTACCATATCATCTGCTAAACTTAGATACTGTGCCTCTACAGGTCTCCCACCCATTTAGCCATTCACACACCTGCCCACCCATGTACTCATCCATCCATCCATCCACCTACTTATCCATGAATTCATTCACCCACTAACCCATCTGCCCATCCATCCATCCACTCATCTATCCATTCACACATCATTCCTTCCATCCATCCATGCGCTCACACATTCTCTCAACAGTGCCTTTGCCAAGCTCTTAGCTGAGGGCTGAGCCTGCAGACACAGCCCTGGGGCGCATCCTCTCAGTCTAGCCATGGGTCTGGAGGTCTCCTAGTTTATGCATCTGGGGCAGGTGGGATCCTGGCAGGTAAAGAAGATGTGACACTTCTCAGCATCTCTTGGGAAAGTTCCAGGAGAGAAAGGCGGATTGCAGAAAAGAGGAAGAGGCCAACCCTAAGCAACCAGCATGGAAAACAGCCACCCAGGCCGACAGCGGGGGACCTAGCCCGGACAGCTCACCAAGGCCACTTGGGGGCAGGGGTCCACCAGGTGCAAGAGCAGGGGCACCACGGCCTGGAAGGCGAGGCTCTTGAACGCCTGCCGGGTCTTCCGGCTGCAGCTTGCCATGACATCTCCGAACAGTAAGATGGCACCACCACGCACCTCCTCCTGCTCCTGGGGGAGGGAGGCAGGCACCCCGACAGGCAAGCCACAAGTGGAGCCCTTTTAGCCTCCTTGGAACCCCTTCCTCTCTGCCCAGCTACCTGCCCTCACATCCAGACTCAAGCCAAAGATCAAAGCAGCGTCCACTCCTGGGCAGACTGGCAGGAAGCAGTGCCCCCACCCTATCCAGGGCAAGCCAGGGTTGCCAGGGCCCGGGGCTGCTGTGGGCCCCTCCCCCACCCGCTGCCCTTCTCAGCGGCCATCCAGCTGCTCACGTTCTCGAACAAGGACAGCAGGTGCTGGGCGAGCTTGAGGCTGACGGAGACAACACCTTGCAAGCCCAGACACTGCAGGATGTCGTGTAGGACTGCCATCAGCCCCGTGAGGTCCTTGCTGTCTGGCTGCAGGAAGCTTTCCAGCAGCCCCGCCATACGGTTCCTCAGCAAGGACACCTGGAACAGAGAGGCATCGCCGCCACATGGGAGCCTGTCCAGGGGACCCAGGATTCCCAGTTTTACCACCGTGGGCTGGGAGCTTGGGCCTGGTGGAAGTGGGGGGCAGAATGGGAGACCAGTCAGGAGGGAGGGCAAAGCTGGACAGTGCCCCTCGCACAGCCCTGGGACAGAGCATAAAGAACAAACAGACCAGACTCAGCGGGGCACCTGGATCTCAGCCCCAGCATCAGGCCAGGGGAGCCGGGCCAGAGTCCTCCCTGCTGGGTGTGGCCGGCAGCAAGGGTTGGTCAGCAGTGGTCGTCTCCAAGATAGAAAGTGTAGCATCCTGTCCTCAGAGCACACATGCCCTGCAGCACCTCCCCAGAGCTCACCCCTCACCTTCTTAGGGTGCATGGCGACGCTGCTGAGGCCCTTGAGGCTCATAGCCCGCACCAGCTGGTTGCAGTTGCCCAGGCCCTGGCTCAGAAGGTTGTCCAGCTTCTTCCGAGACGCATACTGGAAGACCTCAGGGCTGTGGAGGAACTGGGAAGGGCCGTGCTGGCTGTCAGCCTGGCCAGCGGTGGGTCTGCTGGGGGTCCAGTGGCAGGGTGCTGTGGGCAGGGAGGGGCTGACCTCTGTGAGGAGCAGGATGGCTACCACGTTGTCTCGCTCCTCCATACTCTTCAGGGAGATGACAGCCTGGCCCAAGACGGCCTTCACCTCACAGTCATGCTGTACCATGGCCCTGTGGGCAACAGGGGGCTGCGGGAGTCCACAGAGCTGCAAGGCAACCTGGCCCCCAGCACCACCTCTCCCCTTAAAGCAGACTCGAGCTGCCAGGTAGCTGGTCCAACACCTGCCCCTGGGGATGAGTGCTTCCCCACCAGGATGGAGTGTGGCCCAATGCCTGCTTCCCCCACCAGGACGGAGTGTGGCCCAATGCCTGCTTCCCCACCAGCACTGAGTGCGGCCCAATGCCTGCTTCCCTACCAGCACTGAGTGTGGCCCGATGCCTGCCCATCCCACCCCGGGCCTTTATGCACACCAGCACCTGCCCCTGGGCTAATCTGGAATGGAAGTAAGGCAATGGCTCACCTGGCCAGCAGGATCACCCCATCTGCATAGGTGTCCAGCTGCTCCAGGAGCTCCCAGCCCCTCAGCAGCTGGATGGAGGCGAAGACCTCCCAGTAGTTGCTTGTCCAGAAGAGCCCCTTGAGGGCCTCCAGGCAGGTCCTGCAGGCAACAGGTGCAGGACCCCGTTCACTCCCAGCACTGAGCCCAGATCTGGGGACCTGGATGTGCCAAGGGAAGAGGTGGGTTGGGGTCCCACCTGCAGGGCCCGAGGGGCTTGCTGTCCAGCATGTCTTCCTGGTAGTCGGCCATGCCCTCCACCACACCTAGCTCAAACAGATAGTGGAGCTGAGTGAGCAGGCCCAGGAGCATGCCGGCAAAGGCCCAGCGGATTGCCGACCTGAACTCCTGGGTGTATAGCAGCTCGTAGATGGTGCCCAGGGCCTGTAACGGATGACACAGTGGACCCTGGGGTACCCCCGTGGGTTACCCCCAGCAGGGAGGAGCTGGCGGCCATGGCCACATCCATTTGGGCTGGTCATGAACCTGCTTCCTCCCCATGCCACGGGGGGCTGATCACTGCTCAATTCTGCCCGGGGTGGTCGCCCTCTGGCCTCAGCCCTGCCAGTCTCAGGGCAGGCCTCTGGTCCTGCCCGGCTCCCTGCTCCAAGGTGCTGGTCTCTAGGCTGTGACCGCCCCTGGGGCTGACCCCCAACAGCCCCACTCCCCCAGGGCCAGGCTGTGAGCGGCACAGAGCTGTGGTCAGCATGTCCCCAGCCCAGCTGGCCACTGGAGGCAGCTGAGCACTCTACTCCTCCCCGCCCCCAGCCCTCTTGTCAAAGGGCAGGCCCAGCAGGGTCATTCCTGGGTCACGCTGAGCCACGGCTGCCCAGTGCCCTTGTAGGGCCCCTGGCCAAGCCCACTGTCCACAGCCACCAGGAACAGCCTTGCCGTGCCCATGGCCCCAGCTGCTCTTGTTCTCAGCTTGGTCACCACAGCAGGTCCCCGCACCCACAGGGACTGATGTGTCCGCAGGAGTGCACCCGTGGTGCTCGGTCAGCTTACATCCGGGGACCTGGTGGGGTGGGGCTCTGTGCAGTGGGGGTCACAGTAAGCAGGAGACGATGACCCTCTGACACAACCTTGCAGGTCAGGTGCACAGTGAGGTCAGCACGGGGCCATCCTGGGCCGCCCAGCCACCCCGCGTGTGTGGCCCAGGGCTGCTCACCAGCAGGGAGATGAGCTGGGTCTGGCAGCTTGAGCGGGTCACGTCCCGGGGTGGCCTCAGTCTAAGCTTCACATACAGCAGAGTGATGACTCTGCGGGCCAGCCGGCAGTCTGCGGCCAGGGCCTTCCACAGGGGCAGGGTCCTCCTGCGGACACAGGCCTGTCCCACCACTGGCTGGAGAGGAGCCGGCCCCCGGCAGGCGGTTGGGGGCTAGGCTGTGATGACCAGGGTGGGCTGTGGATCCGAGCCCAGCACTCCCACCTGGGCTTGCCTCCCATCCCTGCACAAGCAAGTCATCAAGGGGCCTGGGAGTCCTGGGTGGGAAGCCTAGCTAAGTGTGCCTCACGCAGTTGGCCTGTGGCCCATAGGCAGGGAGTGAGGCATCCACTCCTGCCCAGGAGCACAGCTGGCCCCCAGGGATCTGGCCAGTCACTGTGCAGCGCGTAGGATGCCCAGCCCTGCCCTCTT